>NC_050583.1:53427463-53728963 GCF_013368585.1 Megalops cyprinoides
TACATCTAAGTTGGTGATTTTGTGAATTATTTGTGCAAAGAGTAATGCTATGCAAATTGCTGGTTGTGTGTGTCTGGATATAGAAATCAAACAATTATTTGTACAGAACTCCTCCCCTGAGGACTACATAGAGCAGACTTCTGGATGTTTAACAGCATGTTATTTATAAGATTATTGATAACATGCATAAGACAAATTGATTTTGAACAAGTGAATTGATCATTTCTTCTTTCACCTTGATGTCACTCAAAAACGATATTCAGGTATCATCCACTGATGAAAATCACAAAATGATTGTGAGAAAACTGGCTCTGTGGTCTTTGTTGTGTGTAAATATGGTGCAACCTCTTTGGCTATGAATTGCCTTATCATATTTGGTGGTTTGTGATTATCTGAAATCAGAGCGCTTTGAGGATTGTTATGTTTACTATCTTTGAAGGGGGATCTCGAGAATCTAAGAGCTTGCCTTTGAAGATAATACCTCTTGTCAGAAGATTTAAAAACTGCAGGACCTAGACCGAACTGGATGGCAGTTGGAGTGCTAGCCTCCAGCAGTCGTTGCTTTGGCCGTGACAGTTTGGGTTAGAATTATCTGCCAGGTCCAATTCTCCAGTTGACTTGGTTTAAGATTGGCGGGTTATAAAGGCATTTCACATGACCAACATATGTTTTACTACTATAATTGGCTCCCCCTAACTCAGAACTCATTTTTTAACCAGCACAGGAAGTGTGTTATATCTTCAAATCTAAATTGCTTATAGCTGCAGTTTTCCAATAACTCAAGTCCCTGTGAAGGGTTAGAAATGACAGCCACATTAAACAGCAACAACAGGCTGCTTTTGACTTTGTGCTGCCAGTTTGTTTTGTATATGCAATAGGGAAAAGCATGGGGGATAAGGATATGCTTCAAAATCAAGAAGAACATAGAAAAGACACAGTAAATCACAGAGCTTTGCTGTAGGAGATAAAAAAATTGACATAGTCAGAAGAGAGAGCCAGTTCAAATCCTAAGCGGGTGGTCTTTCAAGTCAGTAAAGAAATTGATTCTTCGGTAAATGTATTCTTGAGTTGTTGTCAAATGCAAGTCGGCTGGTGGTGTGTATGGCCAATGAGAGGTCAGGTGTGAATTTTTAAGTATATTACATTACATGATTGTCATTTTTCAGACACTTTTATCTGGAGCAACTTACACAGGTCACAGTTTTTACATGTTACCCACACCTCCATCCATGGTGTTGGTGGCAAGGTGAGAAGGTGAGGAAGATTAGGAAAACATGCAACTCCACCAGCTTGCTTAAGTGGGCATTAAGACATTTAAAAATAAATTTTAAAAAATGAAGCAAGACATCTGTAGAGTGGAGCTGCACCTCAGCATTTAATAAATTGTGGGAATTACAGGTCACAAAACCCATTTTTACATGTGGGGCTAAAACATCAAGCAACATCCCAAAAGAGAAAAGGTACAACTTCCAGGCATTCTATGCAGTTTCGAGTCACTCTCTGAACAAATGTACAGCAATGCTTATAACCACTCCTTAAGAGGCAGGACAAAATAACAGACAGACTGTTGCAATCCCCCAGAGGAGCCCTGAAAACGATCATGATTTTAATTTTGAATTTTTCATTGACCTACAGATACCATGTAATGTCATATCGTGTCATTTTATGCTTTTTTTGTTCTGTGCACATAGGCTGCTTTTCTTCTGAGCATGCCGTTTGATGCTGCCATAAAGAGACGGCAACAATAAGGATATGCATTCAATATACATACATATAAAGGCAGATGGCTAGCCAAACTGATTTCAATCACAAAAATAGATGCGATGATGTTTTGTTACTTTATGGTAATGTATAAAAAGGCTTGCCTATGAGATTTTACATGATAATGGAGAACCATTTATAGAGGCCTGAAATTCACAAGATTGTTGCCATTATATTAGCACATCATTATGAAAACTGAGGTCTGAAATGTAGTCCTCTGTGAATCGTTTCATCAGAGGCCCTACTAGTGTCATCTGCAGAGTATCAAGTCAACACCCTTTTTTAACAGATTTGTTGGTCCAAATCTGTTAGGCTACTGAAATGACTGTTAAGGTCAGCTGACTCACTATACTGTACAAATCATGCAAAAATATTGATATATTTAAGATTATGCCATTGGTTTAATTTATCAATACAAAACATCAAGATTCTAATAAGACTAATAAGTGCTAGGAAGTTTAGAATCTAAAACTGTATAAGCAGATCTTCTGGGTTCAGTCTCTGTTGAATCAGAAGTGTTGTGTGTTTGTCTTTTCACTATATCTTGCTTCAAGTTCGACATTTTTTCCCCTATGTTCTGTTAACCTATCAACATAATATAATTATAACCTACATTGGGTTTCTGCTATGACTATACATTACACATGTAGCCTCCACTTTCCCCTTTAATAACATGTGATTGCTAAAATCGTTAAAAAAATAATAGATATATTTTTTTCATGTCTGTGACATATAGTCTAGACGTTGAAACTACAGTGAAAGGTGTCAGTTATGTAATGTTCCTGGTATGATATCTATATTTTCACTGTCTATTCTTGCTGAGAACTGCTTACCTCACGCGTGAAAAATAGGCTCCATGAGGAAACTGAGACACGTGTCTCACGCAGGCTGTGTGGCTGCTCTAACCTGTTAACATGGGCGCCGAAATGAAAATCAAGACGGTCCGCGACCGTCATGCACACGCGATGGAACTAGTGTGGCCCCGGCCTTAGGCTATGGAAAGCAGACTACTTGAAAACAATGATAAAAGACACAGTGAGGCAGCCATGCAAAGAGGAAATAGCTTCAGAGCTTTCAGTGGCGTTCATGCATTTCGGTACACATTTATTTACTCTTCTCAACTAACAGAGAGATAACTTTTCATATAATGTGAGATACTGTACCTTTTCATATCTGTCTGGTTCTTTTCCACAAATGCCATTAACGTCCTCCACTAAGGGCAAAGGAGTGGAATAAGGCATATTTTCACAAACCAGATTCTCAAATAAAATTAAGAATTTGAGTATTTCATATTACATTTATAAATCAGTCAATGTGTATTTATTACAGTAGATTCTTTGATATTCACTCTGGAGTGAAAATCAAACAACAAGTTACAGCAAACCACATCACAGTGAAATAATTATTGTAGTAGACTTACACTTCAAAATTTATTTCAGTGTCAGTGGTCATTTTGTGCCAATGTTCCTGATCTTATATCTCATGGATATGCTTTGAATGTGTCTATGTTGTCCTTGTAAAACACTCTGGACCTACCAAATGCATAAATAAATAAAAAAAAACAATTAAATTATTATTATAATTAATTAATAAAATCCAATTATTAAATGAAAACCATGGAATGAGTCACCCTCACAGAAATGTGTGTGGAGGCATTTGCAGTCTCTGTCTATGATAATACTGACTGCGCTCCTCATGTAGCCAGGTTCCGGTATAGGAGCTGGATTTGTGACTGAAAGGTTGCTGGTTCTATTCCCTGGTGGGGCAAGGTACTTAACCCAGAATTTCCTCAGTACATACCCAGCTGTATAAATGGATAACATGTAAAAAATTGTGTCCTAAGTCATTCTGGATAAGAGCATCTGCTAAATGGCAATAATGTAATGTAATGTAGAAGGAATAGAATTTGGCATTAATCTCAGATTTTACCCAAGTATAACTGACAGAGAATAATAGCCCAGACTATGACTCAGTAAGTCCTATGAGGGCAGACAAAGCTCTGGGAAACCCTTTCAGATCTTTAGCGAAACAATCATAGATGTGCATTAGCCTCCCGTGGAGTCATGAGAAAAGTTAAGTTCCAGGTTTCAAGTTTCATGAACCGCAGTGAAACAAATTTCAGTTCTGCCACACACAGAAAAAAAGAGTCTATTCTCTGAGCTCAGTTTAGAAATTTGCGAGAAGCAATGGATGTCAGAAGCAAATGGAATCTCAATTGATGTGGATCGAAATGTAAAAAAGACCCACAAGAAAAGGGACTGTTTCAATTACAAAAAAATTGCACCAAATCATTAATACTACAGCCGTGGAGGGTAGGATTGTGTTGAAAAAAATCGATATAATCTCTTTAATTTACATTTGAGTGTTATTTTCAGCCCTTCTTAGTGTTTGATTCAAGGAGGACCTTTGAAACAGGATTTGAAATGGCTGCATTTAGTTAATGATATGGCATTACCAGCCTCTGTTTAGGTGAAAGGGATACTTTGTAATTACCTTTATTGAAAAAAGGAAGAACATCCGCAGCCATTTTGTGTCTGGGGAACTCTGCAGGAGCCAATCCTCTTGCCTCTCATATCAAGTCATCTTAAAGACAGAACAGATCAGAAATACAGAATAGGCAGTATGACAAAATAATGTTGCCAGCACTGGGAGCCTAATATCTCTATGTATTTCATCCTTTCATAACTCTTGGTCATGTTATGAAATGACATCAAATCTGTATAATTGAATATTGGATAACTACATGCTGTTTTATTGTATTGCATACAACTTGTATCTTAATCCAGCTGTTCGTATTCTGTTTAAGTGCTTAATGGAACATCACTCAAATAAAGTAATTATCAGAAGTGGGTCACCACGGCTTTGGCATATTTGATTGGTATGAATAATGCAGGAAGAGTAAAAAATTGCCAGAATGTGAATGTGTTCTAAACCAAAATATTAGCAAGCACCTTGAAACATCCTGGCAAATAAACATAATGTGGTAATGTCACATCTGCAAGTAAAAGTGAAGTCACTGGGATTGTGCACTAGCCAGCAACTCCCTCATTAAGTCCACATGGCGTATAACATCATTTGCTCATCACAGGAAATCTCCAGAACGTGCTCAAGTGGGATTTGGGTGGAAATGACTCAAATGAGGTGGCGTTACACTGTACATATGGAAAAGCTAACAAGTCGCTGCATACATCTGGTAGTAACATTATGCTTTTCAGTCTAATTAACCAGCTCAAGCAAATATTGCGATGACTGCCCCTACTAATCATCATTTGCACAGCATATTTATAACCATTTGATTATATTGGACTTTTACAATAAATGAATCAATTCTGACTGTATAACATGAATCCTCACAAGGACAACTGAAAAATAAAACATACGTACATACACAAGCAAACAAACACACATACACAACATAGACACACACCACACACACACTTACACACACACACACACACACACAAAGATTGCAGTGCATTGTCATCTTAAGGTGAACGCAAAAAGTTCATGTCTACATAATTCTGAAGGGGATCGGCTAATAATACATCACTGCTCTCTCTCTTCACTTGTGTGACTGAAAATGAAAGTTATGATAGGTGGCGTATACACACACCCCTCAAGTTCTGCAGCATATCCTCTTGCTATTTGCTACTCATTGATTTTCCGATACCATTTCTCACATACAGCTTCAAAGTAATAGAGCCATCAGGCAAGTCCTCAGACAATAGCAGTCATTACATGGTCTCCATCATACTTAGAGCAGCATTATGGATCAGGAGGGTTCAGATACTGGGGGAGGACTGCAGATGCGCCTTTGAACAGACTGCCATACCTCTGTTTAGCCACTCAAAATTGGATGAAGTTGGTTATAGGATCTGTGCAATGCACGAATGTAAGCACTTTTAGGTCACCTTACACAGGGTCATCTGCTGAGCACACAAATAAACATATATTAAGTAAAAATAAAAATATGTAACAAGGAATTTCCTTTATGGAGCATAAAGAATGACAAAAACCAAGGCATACTTTCAGAGATGTTTCAGGAGCTAAAGTCAGGTTCTGAACCATTTAAGACTCACTTGAATTGAAAACCACTTAATTCTTAATGTGGTATAGCTAACTAAATAATCATTCTTCAGATCTTCCACTCATAGATAGTCAGTGCTCTGTCCTGTCATGTTGTTGATTTTCAAATTGACAGGTGGGGAGGCCACAATAATCAAGGACAGAGCTGCGGTCTGACGCTGCTGCTGAAGTCAACATGACTGCTGCGTGAAAAAGATGAGGATTGAAGTGTAAAATGCTAGAGGTGAATCACAGTTAAACAATTGTGACCCGGGCTGAACTGATTCCCACCTACACATTCCGTACCACACAGCACTTCTCTATTTGTTTGGGGGGTGTGGGGGCACCTGTGGAGGGCTCCAGTACTTTTGGAATTCATGATTATTCGTGATGACTGTAAAATTACATACAACAACAACGACAATAATAGTAGCAACAATAACAATAAGAAGAAGAAGAAGAGGAAGAAGAAGAAGTCACATTGTACATTAAGTTCAACTCCATTAAGCATAGATAAAGCCTGCATAAGCATGGCATAACAGCTACATAATAAGCTTTCTTAAAGGGATGCCTTGCTATCCTATTATTATTATTATTATTATTATTATTGGTAGTAGTAGTAGTAGTAGTAGTAGTAGCAGTAGTAGTAATAATAGCGATATTAGTATTAGTATTGTTATATAGTTGTATTTAATGGTGCACTCGCTGTATATTGCCACAACTATATTGACATTTAAAAGTGAACGGCTTTGTTTGCAGTCGCTTGGGAGATACCTTGGCAAGTTCCGGAATATTTGTGTTCTGTTGACAAAACTTCTCCCCATGAGATTACCACGGTAATAAGCCATGATGAAAGAGTGGGGCACGAAAGGGCATTCCCAATCAGAGGCATCCTCGTTCTCCGCCGCCGAGCAGATGCTGTGTTATCGCAGCGGGTCTGTTCCCCGCGGCATACCATCCCAGCAGGGACGCAATCAGCCCGCTCCAAACACAGCTATTGTTAACTCGAAGAGGACGAGCACATGTGGATGTTTCTTTTTCCCCCCTCCACCCTCTCCAGGAGAATTTCTCTCTTTACTCTGGGCTGCGCTGTGGATCCGTTCCCAATAAACGGCTTGACCTTTGAGATGTTCTCCAGCGATATGCGTTCGCTGAAGAAAGAACTTCCATGCATTCATTTTCATTTAAGCTCCCTTGTCCTGCAGAGGGTAACCATGGGCTGAGAGGAAGAAGAGACCACACCTTTGATTCCATTGTAGTACATTGCAGGCTACATCTGCATCCCCACATTTTCAGATAGCAACAGATGTCTGCAGTATGTCTTTGGCCTGAGAGAGGAAACAATCCACACGTGGACATTGGGGAGACCATTTCAGCTCTGCTCAGTCGCAGCCCCATCCGAACCCAGGACCCTGGACCTACAGTACAGCACGATGCTAAAAGATTTTCATTTCATCCTAAAAGAATTCACTTTCACAACCACGTGACGGCTGTAGCTGATTCTGTTGGGTGACTGATGGAAGGTGGCCCAGGGGTCTGGCTCTGGTTACTGGCTGGGCTCATGCGATGCTGTTTTCCACTGAAAATATCCTGACCCACTAATACAGCATGCACATATGACATATCACTGTTATTCATTTTATATTGAATCGCTATTAATATGTTCACCTGTTTTAGAGGTCATTTGATGATAAAAAAGATAGCGCCAAAATTTTCTGGACTTTTCCACAGGGAGAGCCCTGTCAGGCAATTAACAGTTAGGGACAACCTTCAGCCATTGATCAGCCAGTGAGGTAGAGCGTAACAAGAAACTTCTAAGCCGTTTCCCTTTCTATAATTATCCAACTGACAAGGAGATGTCTTGAAAGGAGATGGCTCAAAAATGTCACAGGAGCCTCATCTTGGAAGAGGTCACAGCGATAACAGTTATAGCGACATTTCCCAACAATAGCAATGTGAACCACGAGAGGAATTTAAAATATCTGCACGGCATTTTAATTGCAGAGGCTGAGCATTCTCTCATTATTATCCTATCTACGGTACAATAAGGTTTGAGCTTTACATGGCAAATAAACACCAGCTGCACAGATAACAATTTAATTTAGACAGATTTTATTTATTAAACCATTATGTCTTAAAACACAAGGTAACGATCCATTCAATATCTCTGTTGTATATATTGTCTCTGTCATTCAATATATACATTAATTTTAACATGATATGCAAGATACTAAGAAAATGTGTGACAATATATTGGCTAATTTTCTGCATTTTATTTTTCTGCAGCTGTTTTTCTTGGATACACAAGCTCTGAGCTGGAGGATGGGACCCAAGGTCTGACAACATGTGTTTAGCTGTAAAAAGCGAGTCCCAGATAAGATCATGCATGGAAATGCCCCTACTAGCCTGCCAAATCAAGTTTTCTCTCTCATGTCTTGATGTGCAGGCTGCTATAATGAGCTTGGCAGTAAAAAACGTTTGATGCAGTCAGCAACCTCTGCCTATTTAAGATGACATTGGAGAAGGGGGCATGAAAAGGTGTGTGTGTGTGTGTGTATGTGTGTGTGTGTGTGCATGTGAGACAGAGAAAGGGAGAGAGAGAGAGAGAGAGAGAGAGATTGTATGTGTGTGTGTGTGTGTGTGTGTGTGTGGGTATATGTCCATGAAAGTATGTATGTCTGTGTGTGCGAACGTCTTTGTATGGTGGGGTGTAGGGTGTGTAGGGTGTATGTGTGAAATGGTTTGTGTACATCTGTGTGTGTCTGTGTGTGTGCGTGTGTGCGTGTGTGAGCGTGCGAGTACAAGAATGGGAATCCAGTCGTGATGTAAACAATTAACTTAAATTAGAATAATAATGAAGAGTAGTATAGTAATTGTGATAGTACTAACTAATAGTATACTAATTGTATACAATTAGTATACAACTAAATACAATTGTAGTATACAGTTAGTAGAATACTAACTGTGGTAGTAGTATTTGTGGTATTTCTGCTGTGGTATTCATTCTCTCTCATGCCTCTCTCTGTCTCTCTCCCTCTCTCCCTGTTTGCCCAGTCCTAGCTTGCTATCTGGAGTAGGAGAGAGGTTTGCTGGTGAGGGACCTCTCGTGCCTGCAGCTAACTGAATGCCTGGCTGAACAGCACTTTCCACAGCAGCTGATGAACAATCTGAGATCCTGTCTTTTCACATTAGCTCCGGTCTTCACGGGGGGGGAAGCCGTCTTTCTGCATACAGGAATGGCCATGCACTGTACATGTACACACACACGTGCACGTGACTCACACAACATTGTGTTGGTTATCCTTTTTTTTCATCTCATGTCTGCCAGCGAAATCCCCTCTCTGAACACCCTGGAAACGGCAGTGAACAGTCACTTGAAACAAAGTGAGCCCCACGGTGCATGCAAATGAGATCATGGCTCATTAATTTATCTACAATTGATAAGCGAGGTGCCCAGGGTGCCCTTCATTAGTGCAGTCCATATCGGAAATGGCTTCTGAATTACAAACAATAAACTAGAAAGTCAAAGTTTCTGTAGATACTTTCATCTGGATATGTCAGCATTGAGCCTGTATAGCCTATATGACTGTTTGTACTATAGAGGCATATGAGATTAATTGCATATTTGCTTAGCTGATACTCTTATCCAGGGCAATTTATATAGCTTTGATTTATGTCTGCATATTTAATGAAACTATTCCAGGTCCTTCCAACACCTTACTCATGAGTATCACAGCAGTGCAACAGCTGAAAATTGAACTAGCGGTGCTTGGGTTACAAGAGCAGCCCCTTACCTCTACAACATGGTGTCAGATGTGCTAGACGTTGCTGCTTTCATAATTTAAATGTCTTAATTTATTAATGTAATCAGAAATTGGATTAATATTTACAATACACATTTATCACATGTTAAAATTGATATGCATACTAGTGCGGAGTATCTGGAGTAATTTTGAAAAATTTCTAAAACCAGCCAATTTTCTGGTTGAGCTGTTAGCTGTATTTTTTGGAATTGTATGTTATTACACTGGCTATCTATGCTCCCCACTTTGCTTAGGTGACTTGAATATGAACGGGATCATGTGTTGAGAGACAATGTGCCAAATAAAAAAAAATAATCTATTGAATCTAATCATGTATTCAAAAAAAGGACACTATTGTAGCGTATGTGGGCTCAGAGCCTTGTTTTGGCTCGGACATGGAAGGAGGAGACGGGGACAGGGGAATGCAGATGGAGGACATGTATTTCCTGATATTACAGGCTAGGGTGGGTTGTGCGTGTCGCTATAAGCAGTAATATCTCTATGGCTTTCCGATGGAAGAAACAACTTATTTGAGTAAAAGAAAAACAGCGCCGCTAACAGACTCGCCTAGCAGCCCTACTCTCGCCAACTGGCACAATCTCGCCATGTTACTACATTTAAAGTCCCCGCCCAAAAATCCTGAACTATCCGCTGACGACCACGTACCCCTTCAAATTTAGAAACAAAAACCCGTAACCCTTGTGCTCCCCTTGGGGGGGGGGGGGCAACTGTCAAACTGCACCAGCCGATGCATGGCAGAACACTGGCTTAGAGCATTAGTTCAGAACGCTACACTATTGTCGCTAAAACTCCCTACATGTTTTCATTAATAGTCTTAATTTTAAAATTTTATTGCATTAGGCTCTCAAGGCTTGGAGACGGCATACCCCCAAAAATTGTTTGTCATGTAAATGGCCGGGTTATCTTGCTGAACCTGCTAGCATGTCATTCATTCAAATTGAGAGTAATTCTTTATGAAACAGGCGACTCTTGGTATTTTGAGCCTGCTGTGTTTTTTTGTGTGTTACTTAGTAGTTTGGTGCTGACTCAGTGCAAAGGGCAATGTCCTGATTGTGATTCCAAGACTGCCTGGAACCACGGGGCTCCAGTGAGACACAGCCATAGGCCACAGTCACACAGCCAGCAGCATGGCCTGCACTGCCAGCAGCAAGCTAACACACAGTACTTTTACTGCCTCATAGTTTGATTGACTGCACGGTATTTCAGAGGTTACAGTTTTTCAAACATCACTGAAAGGTCCCTGCTATAAAGAATGCATCATGTGTACAAGCATAAACTCAGCAAGAACCAAACAGGCACTGTGCATATTGGTTGTGACTTCTCAGCTGGCCTTCTCGCCTCTAACCATAAATCACTGGTCGCATTTACACCTGCTGTATCTGATCAACTTAGACTGGATAGTCATTGGGTTGCATCTCAAGCGCTTCCATTCAAATGCATCCCACATGCATCACTGTTATCTACAATGTGACCTGATTTTTCTTTTCCCTGGCAATATGTAAATCATAGCCTGAATGGTGGGCGTAGTTCACCTGACAATGTAGTAGGTTAATTTATTTAAAATAAAGGCCAGTGACATGACAGAAGACTGACTGTGTTTTTATTACTATGGATTACATAGGTTCACTTATTTTCAATGGATTCTTTGAAACATTCCAATGACAATTAAATAGCACCATTTCTTGCTTTGTTGTTTCCAGTAGCCTTGGTGGCACAGACTCAGGTTTACTGCCATTCTTGAAAATGTTGTGTTGCAGGTACCCCAAATGGTATCCATTTTCTCATTACTAAGGAAGAGCCCAGCTTCGGAGATTAACTATACACATAAATATGTAAATAACAAAGATATATGTGGTGCTAGTTATTGTGGGAGGTTCCCATAGGGGTGGGTGTGTAAGGTGATGCAAATGGACAAAAGCAGCTCCCAGGTCCTAAGCCTGACCTTTTATTTAGGACTGAGAGTGGACCTAGACTAGATATTGGAACTGGAATTAGAACTTTAACTGGAACTGAAATTTGAAATAGAACTAGGTCTAGATCTGGCTAGGTTGAGAACTGGAATTAAAGCTAAATCTGAAATTTGAACAGGAAGTGGAAATAGAACTGGAACCGGAATGAAGACTTGGACTGGATTCAAGGTCTGGGTCTGGAACTCAAACTGGGAGTGCGATTTTGGACTGGGGCTGCAACTTGGAACAGGACCGACTCCCGCAGCTGACAGATCCCTGCACAGAATCCTTTTAAACAGACAGCTTCCCAGTCCTGCCGGTAGCTGTTACATGAAGAGCTTTATTACCCAGCCTACCTCACCTCTCACGTCGCAGACCTTTGGCTGTGTAATAATTTCTTCCTCATTTCCCCAGGCTGTTGCCACTGTGCAATTTGCTGAACCGCTGGTGACTTCAGCATGCATCAAACAAATGAACTCAAGAGTACTCATGCACATACCGATCCTCCCACTGTCAGGCCACTCATACTGCACAGTGGTGTTTTAATAAAGCCTTGTGCTGCAAAATATCATAGAGGCGGATGCTGAGGGGAGTAGGGGACCTTTGTTGGACTGGAGCCCATTTTGCAAGAACCGCAGGCGGACACACTGCCACTGTACGTTACTATACAGGTTTGAATCCCTTACTGAGGTAGAAGCCAGTTACCGTGCTGCCCTCACCATTGACTGACCGTGAGGAGAACTGTGATCATTTCCCTGTGGATGCTGCCTTATTCGGCGGCCCTTGCACCTGACAGACACATTGATCCTTTCGGTGTCAGACTTGTCACATCACATCCCAGAGACGGGCGCAATGTTGGCTGCATCCGACTCCCACAGTCGCAGGAAACTACCGGGACGGCCCAAAAGCTTTTAGCCTTCCATAATGAACCTGCCTTCTGCAATAAAAATCCAGGACACATCCCTGACTCGTAGCAATTCCTGCTGTAGGAGTCTGCTGTCCTGTTTCTGCTTCAAAACACTGCCTAAAAGCTTCAGTCGAGGTGATCCTGCTCTTCTTCTGAGCCCTGGTGTCAACTCTAAGCCTGCTTCCTCCTAGCTTTTCTGAGGAGAAAAGGCAAGGTAAACAGCCAGTGGTCTGCACTTTTAATCTCTCATCTCACTTGGAAAGACATGCTGCTCTGCTGATAATGCTGTAACTGACTAAAATGCTCCTCTGTAAACCACAGATCTCAATGAGAATTACTAAAAAAATGCTAAAATATGAAAAAATAGCCCTTTATGCTTTCTCTGAATGTGGTAATGGATATCCAACACAGTTGTTATATCTGTTCCAGTGGCCTTCTATTTTTGGACATGGGAATAAAAAAGTGTGCTGCAAAAGTAGACACATGTTCCTTAAACCATGCAGAAAGATGTTGCGAGGTGAAAAGTGTGATCTCTTGTTACAGCTGAAGTGTTATCCCTTATGGAGTTTGCTGTTCGAAGTGCAAAAAAGTAAAAGCAATTTCGTTGACCTCAGTTACACTCTGAACTACCCATGCCCATTGACCAGATAGGTTCCAGTAACAGTCCTCGCCTGAAAACATACAGGGTCATTTCAAAACTGGCAAATCACGGCTTACAGTATGTTGACTTTCCATTTCAGGGTAAAAAAGATGGAAAACAGAGACAGTGGCTCTTGTAGGGGGTCTGAAAGCTGGGTACAACAGGGAACAGGTCTATTTCAGAGACATTTACCAGTAATGCAGATAACTAGATTCAGCCTTCTGTGTCTTTATCCTCTTTGATTGGATATACAAGGTAACTGTTAGGAGCCTAATGCAGTGGGACCACGGGGCTCTCTACTTGCTGCGGTCCACCTGCGATCCCAGGTTATCTCCATTTCACACATGATTTCACACTGCCATTAACTGCCGGTCTCTTGAATGTGCTCCCAGCACTGAGCTGGAAATTACATGGGCGTGTGTTCCGTCTCACTGTGGGTCGCAGTGCCCGGGTCCCTCAGCAACCCAGAAGCATTTCACTCCTTCCCGCATGCCCTCTGCTCCTGCTTTAGCATAGTGTTGCGTTACTCTGTTTCAGTGTTGTCGAAATCGGTAAGGCTTTGATGGTTGAATACAGGGCAGCAAGGTGGCGGATGCTATTCTGGCCCTTTGAGAGGGGTCGGGCTTCGATCATGGTCCTTCAATGGAAATGGACCGTTGCTATCAACGATGGAGGAGGGATATTTGAGTGTGAGCGTGTTTCTTTACCCCTCTCCTTACAGGATTCATTAATATCGGTGACCTTTCTTTTCCAAGAATTCTTTTTTTGGATTGAGCACACCAGTTCATGCACTGGATTACTTTTCCCAAAGAGAAAGTCATTGTGTGTGTAATCTTGCTGACATTTCATGGGTCACTTCAGGTCTGTTCTCAGTGAAAAAAAGAGAACCTGGAGAAAGAGGATAAATGTCCCTCAGTAAAAGAATCTATTCAGATATACAGTGCCAAGCCCACACCTAGCCGATGGTCATGACACTCTTTCATACAGGCTTACAACGTCTGACCAAGCACTTTCCCAAGAGCAGATTTTCTTATAAAACAACCCTACATACTCATTATATTCAAACTCATTTCTAAAACAATTCTTAAGTATATCAAAAACAGCATGACGACGAATGATTTGCTTTGCCTGCACTGGGCTCTGTCGGCGTTAATATGGCTCCCCATTGTTTTAACTATCGATCCGCCAATCTTCCCAGCAAGCCTGCTGCCACCAGCAATAAAACTAATCGACAGATTGGTACTTAAAACAAACCAGATTCCTGGTGAATCTCTCACTGAGACGGCATGCCTTATGAATCCGAAGCAGTGCACTGTGGATGAGGGGAGAGAGGCTATATTAAACTGTAAATGGGTTTTAATGAAGCGAATTTTGTTTGGCGTGTGGGAACATCCTTGCACATCCCACTCCCTTTGTTTAATCCAGAGGGTACCGGAGACTGAGCCGCGGGGGCGGACCCCGATTTAGCCCATTCAACCATTGCATGCGAGAATGTCCTGTGCTTTTCTCTCTTTCTACAGCCCGAGTGACAGTCACACAAATCTCGGTGTCGTGACCTAGAACTGTGATCCGAAAAGTTCTGGAGCTCAATTCAGAATGTCAAACTGTATGTATGAGCCTGAGTTTAAAGCAATGTGATCAGCTCATCCTCACAGCCATATGCAGAACACATGTTTACATTGTACAGTACACCAGCCTTCTTTTCAGTGTTGGACATGTATTACTGTTACTTTATTTAAAAACACAAAGTATTCATTAGTACCACACACTTTTATGCTGATTCTTTGTGTGATGCATGTGCTGTGGGTTTGGTTTTACACACTGGTGGAAGTTTTGGGGGGTTTCTCTCGAATTTTGGGGAATTTTTCTGCCATAGCGTCCCATCCAGTCAATCTGAGAAAGGCTAGTCCAGAATTAGCAAAGCGTTTTCATTCTCAATTCACATCGGCTGTTACAAGGGAGCAGGGTGAATCCAAGTGCAGAGATGCCTCAGGACACAAATAGGCTTGGTTCAAAGGAAATAACATTTCCTTTCCCGAGGACTCAAGAGAAGGCAAAACAGGATTAGTACAAGAGTTCACATACAATAAGCATGGCAACTCAAGACTGAGCAAATAGGTGGACCAAGGTCAGCGCCTAAATAGCAGAAAACACAGGTGAAACCAATAACTAACTAACACAGGTGGAGGACATCAATTATCTGTAAGCAGAAGCCAAATTCCCAACAAAGGAACTCAGGAAAGAGCAAGAAGGTTTTGGCTGGGGATTGGCTGTAAATTAGTGAAGTACTACCTACCAAATCATCTCTGGGAACCATTGGATGGATCTCTGCATAAGGTGGATGTCTGAGATGTAACAATTAGTGGGTGATATTGTAGCCTTGCTTACTAGCCACGTGTCAGGCCTACCTCATACAGCTTAGCTGACTAGCTCACTCTGTTATGCTAAGAAAGCTCTTGCGACAATGAATTTGGTTCATATGGCAACTAAAACAGGTCAAACCATAGAACTGTATACATGTTATATATATATATAATTTTTAAAAGTTGTTTTTATCATGCATGTTGGAGCCTCCTATGGAACAGTAGTATTAAATATTTCCATCTATTTTTTTAAACCAGTTATGCCCGTAAATACATCAGTTTTACTTACCTGTGTCGGCACGGTGTGCGATTATTGTAAACCGATTATGCAGCAGCCTCAACCACAGTTGACATGCTCAACACCGTCCTATCAGTTTCTTATTTACAATTATATTAAATGAATAAATAAAAGTAAAATTTTTCTTTTTTTCATTCCATGTGCTTCTGCTTCTCTGACGCACAACCTGAGAGCCAGAAAAGTAAATATAGCGGTATTACGTACCTGTGGCGGTGTGGTGCGCAGTGCAGTAAACTAATTGCCGTCATCAAGATTGCCAGCAGCGGGTGGGACAGCGGCCCTCTTATTAGCTACTCATTTAAGCAACCAGACTTATTTTAATTAGCTACGTGTTGTCTATCTGTACCCTTCAGACTCACGCTGGCACACATGTGCTTGGACTTGCTGGTCATTAACCGGAGGATGGAGTTACAGCTGTCCACTCTGCTGGAAAATCATTTTCGGAAGCATTAATGAGCTTTTCGTTTTGTCAGCCTCAAACTATTTCCGGAAGCTGCACGCTCACAACATGTGCTTCTCGTAATGAAAAAAAAAGGGGGCCTGCACGATTGTGATTTAAGCCTTGTAATTTCGGCTCAAGCTTTCTCCTTTCTCTAGAACCGGCCATCTGATCCGTCTGTGCGATTTGTGTCGTCATACAGTAAGGTCACTGGCTGTCTTCAGATGTCCCAGGTTGTCTTTAGATGCGTGAGACGGATTCTTTGAATTCTGTGTCAGCATGATCCCAGTGCTAGGCTAAGTTAAAAAAAGAACAGAGCATCTTTGTGTGTGTGTGTGTGTTTGTGTGTGGATGTGCATGCGTGTTAAAGTTTGTGTGTGGCTAAATAAATGTCATGTCCAGCGGAGCACACAGATGAAAGACATGTGTGTGCGTGTGTTTGTGTGTGTTCGTGAGCGTGCCTCTGTGCGTGTGTTTGTGTGTGTTCATGAGCGTGCCTCTGTGCGTGTGTTTGTGTGTGAATAAAGATGAGTTTTTACATAGAATCTTAAAAGTGAATAAGATTCCAGTGCTGAGATAAATATTTGACCGAATTATAATAATGAAAAATTACAATACAATAATGTTAGGGTATTTTTGCTGTGGTATTCCATCTCTCTCATACCTCTCTCTTTTTGTCTCCCTCTTTCCCTGTTTGTTTGGCTGTTGCTTATATAGTGTAGGAGAGGGGCTGCTATTGTGTGTGTATGTGTTTGCATATGTATGTGTCTGTGCTTCTGTGTGTGTGTGCGTGTGTGTGTGTGTGTGTGTGTGTCTGCCTCTGTGTAGCCTTACCCTGTATTCACATGGGTTTCCTCTAGCAACTCTTGTTCCCTCCCTCAGTACTAAAACAAGCTTTCTAAGTGAATTGGCATCTATAGAATACTCACTGGAATGCTTCTTTGTGAAGGACTGGTGTCACATCCAGGGTGGGGGGGGGGGTGTACCCACTGGCCAGACTTAACCTTGTCTTACTGGGACCCCCTACAGGTTAAGGCTCTAACTGAAAATGGATGTCTGCATGATAGATGTTACATTACATTATTGTCATTTAGCTGGTGCTCTTATCCAGAGCAAGGGAGTCAAACCTACAACCTTTCGATTATGAGCCCCCCTCCTTTCCACTATGCTACACTGCTGCCAAGATGAATCTTGAAGTTAACATTGAAGTGCACCACTGAATCTTTTTCTTTTGAAAGTGACTGTTTATGTGCCGTTTAAATTATGTGCCAATTAAAGTGAATATCAAGCTTTAGTTTTCATTTCATTCATCTTTATCCGATCATTTTATATTGCTATGTTGCTGCAAGAAACACATTCACTCTCATTACTGTAAAGATATAATTGACTAAGAACTGTATTTCTACCATTGTACAATATGTACAAAATTTCCAGGGATGACATCAAACGGCCTCCTGTAGTCTGAGCTTTGTCCAGTGGCAGCAAGCTTGTCACAAGCACTGCTGCAGCCTCCCCTTGAAGGGTTGATTCAGCAGATCAGGGGTACAAGTCTGACCCAGTCCTCCCAGAGCATTTTTTTGTGGAAGTTCTGATAGGAGGAGGCCATGATTTTTGACAGCGATTGTGCACCATAAGGCAATGAAAAGACACCCCCCCCCCACCCCCCGCCAACCTGTTCCCTGAGTTTTAGATAATGATTATTATAATCCTGTATCACCATGCATTTTTCTTACTTGTAACATTCTGAATCATTCGGCTTCTGTTGATATAGTCGGATGGTTATGCACAAGAGACTGCATTATGAATATATTATGTGAAAATAACAGGCAGTGCTTTAAATTTGGAACATCAGAGCATTCCTGTTTTTTGTGGTTTAGCAGCCCGCAAGTGCGCCTCCTACAGGGAGTCCCAGGTGTTACATTGCTGGAAGTTGAGCTAACAGCATTCTGATGACAGGGTAGACACACCCAGATGAAAGGCCACTTAACTGAAATATTTATACATAAGAAGGAGTGATCATTTCTTTATTTTTTCACACACACACACACACACACACACACACAAAAGCACACAGTCACACACCCACGCACACATACATACATACACAAACACACTCAAAGACATGCACACACACACACAAGCACACAGTCACACACACATACACACACACACATACACAGGCTCTATTCATCGTCCCTCTTGATAGAGTCGCCCATCCACACGCATCTGTACACACAAATGAGTGAGGGAAACGTACAGAGAGACCAATACACACAGCAGATAGAGAGAGAGAGAGAGAGAGAGAGAGAGAGAGAGGCACACACAGAGAGAAAGAGAGATGACACGAGAACGGGAGGGACGATAAAACATCTCCTCCTCCCCCTCCAGACCCAGGAAGCCTGCTCCTGCAGGGCCTGCCATCCATCAATGTCACTTAGCGGAGGCGTGAGACTGGCAGGGCGAGCCGCGCACCCCAGGACTTCCACAGCGCGCCCCTCCCGTGAAAAACCCGCGCGAGGCGCTAAAACGGGAACCCCGCGTCCCCCGCTTTGAAGCGACTCCTTCCAGTGCGCGAGGTTGGCACCTCAGAAATTCAGCGCAAAACACAGACCCACCCCTCCCACCCTCTTCCCAGCCACCCTGAATTCTTTCTTGTGACTCACTCACGTTGTCATAGCTTTCAAAAAGGGACCGGGTGGATGCTGAAAAAACTCACGGTTTCATGCGTTCCTGAAATAGCGGGATGACAGCTGCGACGCAATGCGTAGGCCTACTCATCAGATGACGAGGTGAATCGGTGCAGTTACTCACACAGGTGACAGTGACAGGGCCTTTAAAAAAATACGTGTGTATGTAATGTGCATGTCAAGTATATCCATTACAACAGAACACAGTGTCGTAATTACACTTCGCTTTTAAATACCATTGCTTTAGTCTTTGACATGGCCCTACGTCTATAAATTAAGCTAAAAGTAAGGTCTTGAGATGACATGACCTATCACAGGTCGTTATTCCATCAAATGTAAAATTGTCAATTAGGTTCCTGGTGTTTTGCCATGTGTATTGGTGTGTGTATGTGTAAGCACGCCCGTGCGTGTATTGGGTCCCCTACTTTCAGCAGAGTAATGCTGCCCCCTTGTGGCAAAAAAGTTTGTATCATTTAAAAAGTTGGCCTCTGCCACTATTCTCCATCAGCAAGGCAATTCAACTCTCACCCAGGGTGCCAGATACAACACAACTTGGATTTCCTGCCTGCCCTTTGATCACTTGAAAGAGCTTGTCATTAATATGTAGCAAAACTGTAACTGTGCTGAACAGGATATTGCTGCCTTGAAAAAACAGAATCATACATTTGTCATATGGTGAATATTTAAAGTACATTTATTCATTTGGCAGATGCTTTTATCCCAAGCCACTTACAAGTGAGCTACAATACAACACAAGTGGAAAAACCATACAGTCAACAATATCAGAAGCACTGCATGACCAGGTTTCAAAGGTTGGTCTGGCAAGGTCCAAACAAGCAGGTAAAGCTAACGAGTGTGTTAAACCATTAGATTACATTTTATACATTTAATTTTATTTTATAGTTTAGTAGGAGACCGTTTGAGTCATGAGAAGTTCCTTTAGGGGGTAGTGTTTCAGGTTCTCAGGTCATAGCCATAGCCAGAGCATAGGAGACATTAGTTCACTTCAGAACTGTTATTCTTATCCTGCACAGTTAAAACATACATTCCTGTGTGTTACCAATACAATTTATCATCATGAAGTGGCTGTCGACAATGTGTGACAGTGGCAGATCAACATGCTAAAGGTCCTAGTTAAACCAACACTGTTTTACTGCGTAACTATCTGTTCAGATACTGTTCTATTTACTTGATAGTTACTTGATGACAAAAGGACAAATACTGATAGTACTAATGTAATGCAATGTGTAATGTAATGTAATGTGTGTGTGTGTGTGTGTGTGTGTGTGTGTGTGCTTGTGTGAGTGAGAGAGAGAGAGAAAGAGAGAATAGAATAAAATAGAATACCATAAATGTAAAAATTAATAAACAACTAAACAAAAGAACAAGGACAAAACGACAAAGCAACATTTATCAAAAATATGCAATCAAATATGTGAGATGAATCCACTGAATATCACACGACACTGTAGGCTTATTACTGTTGCATAGTACAGTATAATTAGACATGTGCAGTGTCATAACACAGTGGTCCTTAATACAGGCAATGTCTCATCTGTCGTGGTCAAAACACAAACGCCCACAATAAATGTTTCAGGTAACTGAAATCATAGAGGTGGGAGAAGGGGAGAGGGAAACACATCAGAGAAAGACTCAGTTAAGGAGACCCTTGTGTGATTGGACAGGGCACCTGAAAAAAGGGCTTTGTCCCCCCATACCAGAAGAGGGTGAAAGCATTATTACGGCCCGTTTGAATGGCAAGGGGTCAACTTCAAGGGCTCAAGACAGAGCCCCCCCCCCCCCCCCCCCCCCCCCCCCACACCCTCCACGGCTCTTTGGGAGGGGGGGAGCGCCCCGGCGCCCGCCTGTGATTGAGGCACTTCACGCCCTGTTGAAACTAATAGCGGCGTGCACCCGGATCATTAGAGCGGCAGCCGGCAGAGCCCACTTCAGCTCCGCCGCAGACCCCTAGAGTGCCCCCGGTGCCAATGGGGGTCTGTAATGGCACCACTTTTTCAAATTAAGTGTATTTAGCGAACATATGAAAAAGTGTATTTTTAATTACACGCCCCACCAGGGACAGAGGAGGGGGCGAGGGGATATGCAGTGTCCCCCTGTTTTTTTTTTGGCCGTGTCTCAGAGGATTTTTGTTTGTTTTTTTTTACATGCTACTGTCACATGTTTCGCTCCACAGATCAGGGTGTGTCACTGGTGAAATTGCAATTGGACTGAAGTGAATTTTGAAATAAAGAATGTTGACATGGTCAGTCTGCCTGCTTTCCAGTGTTCAAGAGATTCATTTAACAGCAAGCTGTAAGTCTTTTCTGTTTGATTTATCACAGTTAGACAGATCAACAAATAAAAAAATAAATGAACAGTATTTTTAAAAGATTAAAATATTTGAAATTATATAAATATTGATTTCGCTCATTATATTCTCCTGTGACTGTGAGGTACCAAGAATTCAGGGCTGAATTTTCAGATCAACAAACTTCCACAATAAATGGGACAATAGCTGTACAAAATATATATTAAAAAAACTGCATAGATTTTGTGAAGGTATTTTTATTCTGATGACTATGCCATACCTTGTACATTTGTGCAGTATCCAGCTCCTGTGTTGCTGTCTTTTCAATATGTCTCCAGTTCCATGCAAGCTATTTGTCACCAGAGAGCAATAGCTTCATGTCACTGTACAGCCTCAGTTCCCTGAATGGATCCCTATGGTAAAGCCATCTGCTAAAATATACAGAGATATGTACTGTATATAAACCACAGTAGCTCAGATGTTTGGCTTTCATTTCTTAAAAGAAATCACCTTCCTAAACCTGAAATATCCTGACTGGAGGTTTATTGGTGGTCCTCAATCTTTCAGCAAAAAAAGCCTCTTGTATATAGACCTATTATATGGCTAAAAGTTTTTTTGTAATAAAGGTTTGGAAAAGGACTGCTGTTTATGGGAACAGTGTATCACCTGTGTTTGATTTCCTGAAATAGGCTATAGGGGGAGCTCTTTCCCTCTTGTACATTTTCCCCCTCTCATGTTTTTTGCTTCATAAGGTTTCTGTTGAATGCACCATCGTCGGCTTATAATCAGTGTATGAATTAGCCATTGTATATCCCAGGCAAGATCATTCCAGGCTGTTAAAGGCCTTTTGGCAGCTCTGTCTTGGCAGATGTGTGGATTTAGCCATTTTACCTTGGCAGGAACTTTACAGTTATACGCACATATTATCTTGTTTTGTCTTTTGTGTGAGGAAAGTTATAATCTGCTGAAAAAAACTATGTGTGATACATTCATGGAAATTAAAACATGTTCCTGAAAGTTTTATGAAAGTTTTCATTTTTGATCTGATTCTCTGTTCAGAATGAGCTCTTAAAACTTAGCTAAAACTTAATTTAAATTAATCTGCAAAACAGGTTCTGATAGCTTCAGCCCAGACAGACCCATAATAAATTAAATACATCATCATTTTTATAATGTAATTTCATGAATAATACTGATCAGAGAACTCATCTTTCATAGAATATCTTTAGCAATAAGCTTACAATAACTGAAATTCAATGACTTGTCACAGTCATGCAGTTTTTCAATATAGGTACAAAGCCAGCAATGATGGTGTTTTTAATACTCTGGTTGTGACTCCAGAATCATCTAGAAATTACAAAAAAATGTATATTCTTTTGGGGTTAATGTAAAGGTGTACTCATTTCTCCTTCCAAAATAACTGTTTTTTTTCTTAAATATTGCCTCTGGTGCGGAAGAGATAGCCTGGCCTAATACCTCATGCCTGGATACTTTAGCTGGTAATATCCCTAAAGAGGATTAGGGATTAATGGAGAGAAGGAGGGGAGGGTGGTGAATGAATGGACTACCATTTCCCTTCCCTCTTTTCTCCATTACAATGTTCTCAACAGTGCACAGCCCTTAGAGAGAGAGAGAGAGAGAGAGAGAGAGAGAGAGAGAGAGAGAGAGAGAGAGAGAGAGAGAGAGAGAGAGAGAGCACTGTGGAACCGCCTTGGGAATGCAGGAGGATCAGATGGCCACTGACAGTGAACATGCAAGGATTCGGGAGGAGGTACTGTTCCCCCCCTGACCGTGCTTCAATGGGGTCCTGATTTGTATTTCATGGTACATTGAATGTCAGGATGAAATGTATAAAATCAGTTTGTGTAAAGAACGTGCCAGAGATGGTGTTTCTGAATGCATGTATGTGTATGAGTGAGTGTGTATAAGGTGTGTATAGGGGCAGCAGTATAGCATAGTGGTAAGGAGTAGGATTTGTAAGCAAAAGAATGCCAGTCCGATGCCCCGCTGAGGCACTGCTGCTGTTCCCTTGGGCAAGGTACTTAACCCACAACTGCCTCGGTAAATATCCAGCCATATAAATGGGTAACATTGTAAAAATTGTATCTGATGTAAGTCACTCTGGATAAGAGCATCTACCAAATGCCAATAATATAATGTTTTTGTGTGTGCATATCTGTGTGCATGTGTGTGAGGCTGGGCAGGAGGATGTAGAGCAGGAACACACCCTAATGAAATCTGCCCCAGCCCCAACCTGCCACCCTTCTGTAGCACCACTGCCCCCAGCAGGGTTTCTACACCAAGGACAGATTTCTGCTCAGTACCTGTCACATGTCATCACAGACTATGGTGTTTTCCACACCACCTCCACTGCAGCCACACAAAGTTTTTTCCCTCCTGCAATATGCAATTCCCCACTATGTGACTTCTTACTTCACTCATTTCACCAGTTTCTGCACTGTTAGGTTCGACATCCATACGAACTAACGGAACGGCCCACACTCCCACACTGAAACAGCCTGTATTAATGACTCCGGTACAGACATTAGAATGGCTCCTATAAAGTAACTGTCAGAGGGCGAGCTCTGGCTTAGCACCTGTGCAATACCAGAGCTCCTGCCTCAGTGGAAGGACATTCACACTGCGCACACTGTTCATTTTTTTGCTGCTCGTCCTTCTGCTGGATTTTCCAACAAAAAAATTGCTTACATGGCAGGTCCTCTCAAGCAGGGCAACTTTTGATATCCATTCATTGTGCATTGCATAGCAGTGCCAAAGAGCAAGACCTTTACCGGCACATTTAAGGAAAAGTTCCTTCTCCTGACGCATTACTACATTGCATTTGAAAGTATGGTGTTTAGAGCCATGGTCCAGTGCTCTGACCCCTGCACACCACAGCTAGTCTCTCCACACGACATCTCACACAGTCTGAGGTCAGGCTGGGTTATTGCTTTAAGGGAGATCATCCACGATGTGAGATGACACTGCTGAACAGGTCACTGCGGAGCGATGGGAACCGCGGTGGAGCAGACAGGAGTCAAACGGGCGTTGACTGCCTGGACTGGAGCTACAACCCTCATCCACAGGCAATATAATCTTCTTTATGTTCAACTTTGTATGTTAGTTCTGCTCCAAGGAGATGAAGAAGAGCACCGTTTTAAAATCTGTTAAGGGTTAAGGCATGGACAACCTTTAAACTTCAGCTTGAGAAATTACTTTTACTGATGTTTTGGGGGGGGGGTCTCACTGGAAGCAGCTGCCCTAGAAACAGACATGTCCCTCACTCCTTTCCTGATTTTCTAATTGAATGTCTTTTGCGGTAATAGTGTTTCACCACTAGAGGGGCATTTAGCCGCCGAACCGCAGCCATTGAACAGTGCCTACATTCTTGTTTCCGTTCTTTTTACCCCTTGTTGGGACAGTTGAGAGTAGTTCTAGAATAAAATAAAATGCAGACACAGGATAAAGTAAGAGCATTTCCACAAAGTGATAAGATATTTTATACATATATATATATTTCAAAGGATAATTAAATATACAGGTGGAAGCATAAATTTTGGAAGAAGGAATAAAACATATCTTTTACAGAACAGCCTCAGGTGCCCTTTAAAATCGCTCTTCAAGATGGTGTGAATTCACACCAATTAGTATGGCTACTGTGACGGAGTGCCGTCACTACGGTTGAGTATGCGCTCTGACTGCCATACCAACGAGCCTGGCTCTTTGGCGTCGCGGTCAAAGTCGCATGGTTGGTACCCCGTAGACCTGGGTTCAAGGCCGGGCGGGGCAACTGCTCTCGCCCTTCGCTACAGCTACATTGAAATCTTTACTTGTAAGATTAATTCAAATTCATTAAAACAGTATTAAATTTAATGCTGTGTATTATTCCACATAACAAAGTCTGAAAATGAATATTTTACACAAAAAGTTTTACTTTTACATAATTACATTATTGCAATGATTCATCTTAGAACTTTTTTATCTCTGTTTTTTGAATGATAGTTCATATATATCAACAATATCTTATGGAAACAGATGAGGGCTCTTAGCAAGTGAGCTGTCCCAACAGTAACAATGTTTTACCGCTAGAGGGCGGGCAGACCAGTGAAGCAGTCAAAGTAAATGCATGCAGTGCTAGGTCTTGAATAACCTCCCTCTGCAGTGTCAGCAGTGTTTGTGAGGTTACTAGCAGACCCTAACAGTTGACTACAACCCACAAATATTTAAAGATATGCAAGCAAGCATTACGAACACAGCATCTCACATTACACTGAAACTGAAGTCATTTATTATGATTATGTAAAACTTTGAAACATGTGCCTGTTTCAGGGAGAGGAGGAAGAAGGTTGTTTAAAAATCTTTTCCTTTTTTTTTTTTTTTTTTGTTCAGGAAGTTATCTGAGAAGTCTGGCTGGCCGGAGTCTGCCGTCCCGACGTTTACATGAAAGGCCCTTGGTTTAATTGCAAATGATAACCCGCTGATGGAAAAGATCTATCGCTCCGTGAACGCCTGGCTGTCCGTCTGCCAGCTCTGCAACTATATCCAGAGGGAGAGATTGGCAGATAGAAGCCGCTGTCATCGCCCGCTGCCCTTGTTGGACCCACACGGGCCTCACTCCCTTATTTGTCCCAGTTACAGGTGGCGGCAGAGAAATCTAAAACACAGCTGCCCTGACCTACGGGCAAACACATCCAACTGCTGTACCCGAGGCAAGGTCACGCTTATGGGATGGGTTGGGGGGGCAGTGGATGCTCCAGCAAATTGGGGTGAACCTTGCACTGCTTGTTGTTTACCAGAGTGAAAGTCTATGTTGCATTCCCTGATGTGAAGAAAAAAATGCCTTTCCTAGCCCACTTTTAACTATTTCAATAGTCTGCATGCATACCAGTCTGGTGTGTGCTGTATCAGTCAGGCTGAAAAGTAATAGGTCTGTTTCATGAACTGACTTTCGTATCTGTACCAGTGGTTTTATCATTTTTATTTTTGGTATGATGATGATGATGATGATGATGATGATGATGACGATAATAAATTTCAGACAGCAAATGCCATTCAGGTTTAAGGAGCCACATACGTAGTCCCTCAGTGGTGTGAGCTGCATGGCTTGAGAAAAGAGGTGTCTCAAAGGAAATTGAGTGACTATCACAAATAGTGTGTTATTAAATCTGAAGATCACAAGAGAAACTTCACCATACAACCAAAATATGACCAACTGTCATGTTATGATCACTAATCTGCTGTGCCACAAACGTTACAGGTAAATAAAGCATTACCACAAAGCAGAGAGCTTGATTTATTATCAAGTCACAACCTTTCCACAGCATTATGAAATACGGTTATGTAACCTGGTAACCTGAGTCATGCTCACAGGATTATTTGTTGGCATTGTCCCTATGGTAGTTTTGGTTCTAATGAAACATGTCCGGAAATATAAAGGCATTTTTGTAAGCTGTGCAGGAAAAAATATCTAGGGGTTTAATATCGGTCTTAATCAGGTCGTCAGCAGCAGTTCAGTTAGATACGGACATCAAAGATGACTGAATATTTTTCATTCCTTCGGCAGTAATGAGCAGCATGATCTGACAGAGGCACAAAAGCACCACAGTTTCCTCTTGGATCCCTCAGCAGTGTTGACATGTGCAGAAATTAAGGGAGAACCTGCTTTCTCCGGGACCAGACAACCGTCAGACATGTCTCAGTGATGAGAGACGATTTCTCGAGGGAGGGGAATGCTAAATTTCACTGTTCATTGAAGCCCTGCATCTTCACTGAAGTGAATTCCTTCAAACACTACAGTTTATCAATATTTAACTTAGGCCCCTCCCTTCATTATTTTCATTATTTATCTCCAAATAATAATAAAAAAAACCAAAATGAAGCCATGATGTCTCACAGGCAAGTTACTTCCTCACAGTCAAGACCTGTATGTATGATGTATGGTTGCACACTTGGCTTCCCTTGTCTTGTCAGGTTGCACAAGTTAACTTATGGTATGACTTGAATAGTGTTGTTAGCCTGACCTGACACTGTTGCTCATTCAAATTGAATGGATATACTTCTGTTCTTTGTGCTGGAAGTAACTCTGGATAAGAGCTTCTGCTAAATGAATGTAATGTAATGTAATGTTATGTACAGACCTATTCCAATTGCAGCCTGATTCCAGAGTCTGGTTTCATTAACATGCCTGCCTGAGCATAACCAGGTTATAAGCCCACATGGACTTGTACAGTCCTTATAACTGTTATTTCATTTGCGGTGCCAATGGAGATTTGCATGGGAATGTTGTTGGAGGGTGGGGCAAGGTTTGCCTGCCCGATGTACTCCCCCTGCCCCCGCAGGCCAAAAAACCCAGGAGGCTCCTTTTTAAAAAGGAGTCACTTTGCAATCTGAAAGCCACCATTTAATTAGAACACACAGGAAATTACCCGGTGAATGGGCAAGGTGGTGATAAGGGGCTAAGCCCGAGGGATGACAGCTACCGTAACCCGAGAGCCCCATCACAGGGCTACTTATCACAAAAGGTCTGTCTGGAAGGCTGACAATCTGATTGTACTGTCAACCCAAATTCATAATTAATAAATTTATCAAATTAATTACTGAAACCCCCCCTCGTCGTCAGCACTCACCGCCAAACAGTGGCCAAATTCATCGGCCGCTGGCTCCGCTTACTGCTAATAAGGGTGCTGTCAGTTTAATGGAGCCGGACTGGCCCGCTGCTTCGGGCCCATGACAGACAAATTGCTCCCCCTTGCGCTGAATAATACCGAGAATTTAAAAGGAAGAAAAGAAATATGTCATTGTTTGGTGACAACCACAATCGTGGCCTTGTCTCTGAGGCTTAGCATCAAAACGGACACACACACAAAAAAGGGGGCCTTTTTTCCAGAGGAGCTTGACTTTGAGGCTTTCCTGAATACATGTCAGGAATACACACACATACACACGAAAGAGGGCTTTTTCACAGAAACCTGTATGTGGAGTTTGTCTGAGACAGCCGTCACAGATGCTTCCTCAGTCTCACTCTAAAGCCCTTCCGAGTGAATTTCTGAGAAGGATATATTTTTCTCTCCATATGTCTGTAATTCCTTGCTTTCCTTCCTTTGCTTTGTCAAATAGAAAAGCATAGGATGTTATTAAAAATGTAATGCCTGTATTATTTCAACCATTTAACATCAGTGCGCAGTGTTAGCTCTGAAATTATGAAAAAATGTAAAACATACTTGTATAGACAAACGTGCTTATCCACACGAAGGAACACTGGTCTAATTGATTCACTACAATGTATAGCAAAAATTAAAGGGTTGTTAATAATAATAATAATAATAACATTAATAAGTATACATATTTCTGGGAATTTTGGTGTTGCCTCATAATATTACCAAGTGCTTCTCAAGTTGCTGTTACCAGCTTTCAGCAAGGATCCGGTGTACCTGTCTTTGGCCACTTGCTCTGACATTTAGCGCTCAAAGAAGAGAGTAGAGTTAAAAGGTCTGAGATGGAATTAGAGGAAAGGACCATAAACAAGGCCTTTGCCGATGTTTGTGTACTGGATGGGGGTGGGGGAGGGGGTCCGGTTTTGTCTGACATTCCATTATTAAAACAGGAAGGGGAAGCAGCGCCGCACAGGGGAGCGTTATAGGGCCCCGATCGAGTCACAGGGGTATCCATTTCTGTAAACTGCTCTGAACAGACAGGAGATTAAAATGTGAATCAGTGAACATTTTACTACCTGTCAAACAGACCAGAACAGGCCTCAACATAAGGTTCGGCCTGTCTAGGAGAGCCAGCACTTCGTTGATACAGGTCAATGTGCTCATTTCCTTTTGCTTGAAGTGGACAGTCTGTTTGCTTAAACTGCTCTGTGATGAGCTTTTTGTCGGCTTTGATTGGAAACAATCCAGTCTCTTTTGGTGCTGGAGTTCTTTCTGAGCAAATAAACACCAACAGCAAAGATACGTACTGTACAGCAGGACCACACACCTGCAACAGCAGCATGATTTTACCATGTGTTTTTCTCAGAAATATTAAATCCGCAAACACAAATATTGTTATCTCCTCAAGAATGAGGAAATGAAATATAAGATAATGACACACCTGCTTACATCCCATAATTCCGAGCACAGGGACTGCTGGATTGAAATTATTCCCGCAAATTCTCCCAAAAGCCCTGATGGAAATGGTCATTATTAAACCAAGGTCCAGCTGAGGAATCATTTCCTGCCTTCTTCTGCTGCGCGATCTCCATTTGACATTGGGCTGGTATTGGATTCCCGAAGCTTGTCAGGGTTCCCCCCCTCTCTCTCATGGCTGTCAACCCAGCCCGGTGAGATTCAGAGCCCGACCTCTACCACTCACACTTGACCTCTCAACCCAGGAACAAACCACCGCTTGTGCGGCTTGCTCGGGTTTTGACCCGTGTTTCTGCCTGACCGATCTCAGGTTGAGAGAGAGGACAAGGCAGAGGTAGAGGGGAGGGAGCGAGTGCTATGCTGGTCACCTTCCATCCAACAACCTGAGAGCACAACGAGACCAAAGGCTTAATAATAAGTGGAAATAGACTCAAACACACCTGTGCATACCAACCAAAAGTAAACATACACAGACATATACATACACAAACACTCAGACATGCATGTGCGTGAACACACACACACACAGACACACGCACACACACACACACCAAGTGGCAGTTTCACTACCCTGCATGTAAAAAAACTAATGAAACTTCACCAAACATTTAGTGATTCTATGTTGTACTCCGATTGGTGGTGCAATATTTCAGTCCTGTCAGTGTTTAAATAGTTGTGCTCTGCGAAAAAGCATCGAAAAATCGAAAAAGCAAAGAAATAGGTCTTTGGTCTAGAACTAAGATCTAAAAAGAAAATGGGAAAATAATTGAACATGTCTATCTGCCAGATTTCACAGTCAGAACGCCCAATGCATTTTACTTCCATCTGTTAGACTTCATGCTTAGAATGAGAAATGTGGCTCATTTGAAGACTGTTCCAATGTGGGGAAAAAAAAAACGCTTTTTTCCATTTGCTTAATCAAAATGGAGAGCAAGATTCTGTGTCGGACGCTAATCAGAGGGTACCCCTGCTCTGCGGCCCGTGACCTTCACCATGCAGAGATGAAAGGTCCGCACTGAGCAGGACATGGAAATACCTCCAGCCCTTCCATAGCATACCCAGTCAGACAAATGCGTCCAAGGCGCTGTGCTTCCTTGGTTCGAAATACACCCCCCCTCCCCCGCCCCCCACTACTCCCTGGTGTCCTGTAGTAGTGAGGGAAGGGGGCACTCAAGCACAAGGAGCCCTCTTTCAGGCCCGGCGGAGAAAGGAGGGCCCCCCTCACTCTGTGTCTCGCCCGCTGAGCTACAACAGGATGCCCATTCATGCGCCAACTCCTGCAGCTGAGCTGTGTCAGGCCCCGGCCAGAATTACAGACCTTTAATCTAACAGAATGTACAAGGCACCTGAACTACTTAACCGCTGTGCTTGATTCGGCGGGGCTAAGATAACCAAGTGTAACGAAAAGCCCGAACTTTATCCTTCCCTGGAATGAGTGCATTTCCTTGCTGTTTGTTCGCCACAAAGGCCAGCAGGTACAAATGGCCCGCTATCTGTGTCACCGGGAAGTGGAGAGCAATTTGTTTCTATTAAACAGGACGGAGCTAGTTTTTTTTTTTCCTTTTTATTTCGTTGGCTTTGTGAGCCGAGTTTCAACGTGAGATGTCCTTCACCCGAGGGCCCCTGCATACCCAAAGTTGAATTCCTCGTTTCTTGTTCAGGGTAATTGAGAGAATAAGAAGGGAAGACCCCCTGGGGTATTGGATTAAAACACACAAACCCCCGCCGTTCTCAGAACCACACAAAGAGTAAACCTGAATGCAACATTGAATTCCGTCCGCCTGCACCTGCTGGTGACCCATTCCACTTCCCTGCAGTTCACGGCAGGGTCACAGCGATCCGTTCCTGCTTGGCCGGATCACCAGGGCTGCTGGACCCTATTTCAACTGAGCCCAAGAGAGCTGGCATGCAGTGTAGAATCACTATGCTTCACATTGGCCAGTTCACATGTGTAAATATACACATACATTACATTACATTTATTCACCAGATACTCTTGTCAAGAGCAACTTCCAACACAAAAGAACAGAAGTGTAACCATTCAGTTTGAATGAGCAACAGTGTCAGACCAGGCTAACAACACTCACAGACCAGTAAGTGTGAGCGTAACACTATTCAAGCCCTACCCCAAGTTAACTTGTGCAGACTGACTAGACAAGGGAAGACAAGTATACTACCATACATCACAGTCATTAGGTCAGGTTCAAACCATCACCTCCAAAGAGACTGAAAGCCTTAAAGCAGCACCTTAGATTGCTTGGCCAGACTGCCATCTGTCACACAGTGACAGGAAGGGGCAGTGATATAGCCCTTTGTTTTTTCATGGCCACTCAATATTCTTACATACAGTATACAGTATACAGTATGCTCATGAAGTCCCAGCCTATTCCTGTGAAACAATATCACTTAAACACAAAAGCTTACCATTCACTTCACGTGCCCAAGAATAAACTCAAACTATTTTCCTCCTCTTGGGGTACACCTGAAACTGAAATCAGCACAGTAATTAACAAGTAAATGTGCAATAATTTTGAAAGAATTCTATGTCTTAAAATCAAATAAATTGGGACTTCATGACAACCCTGTATTAGCCAGATATATATAGGGATATATAGGGAGACAGTCAGGTAGACAGACAGAGACTGATAGCTTTGTTGAACATGTGGCATGAAGAATAAACTTTAGTGGCAGCCACTCTACCTGAAGATTTGGGAATTGAAGACCTGGGTTCATTTCCTCCCTCCAGCAGAAAAGCTCTTCATCTCCTCATAAAAACCCACTGAGCACTTCATTATTGATTCATATGTAGTCTGGCATATATTTAATTAGGCTGGTTTATAGCAGCTTTAATACAATAGCTGTCCTTTGCATATAATTTATAATGCATAATAACACAATTAAAGGGATGCTCCACAAAACAATAATGTACGTGCTGTTTCTCACTTCAGGAATAGTCTATATCATTTACATCATCTTGTTAATGGATACTGGTGCGTCCAGACAAAAAAAAAAAAAAAAGATGAATCAAGTTAGAGTGGCAATGAATATCAGTAAATCGTTTCCTTTTGCAAAGCACACTGGGAATAATTTTTTTAGAACATTCTGGGAACACATGCATAGTTTGTATATATGCAAAGCTCACAGTAAAACACCTAAGAAGGACTATACATCCCTGTACTCCCTGCATTCAGTTTCTGCTTATGAATTTGAAAATGAAAAGTTACGCATTTGTTAAGATACTCCAACTGCCAGCTGATGTGTAACCTGAGGATTGCTAACCCTGGCCCTGCAGTGCTGATGGTAATTCCTGTTTTTGTTCCATCTGTACCCTTACTTACTGCAAGTAATTGAATCAATTATTGAGCTAAATTGATGCTGGTGACCTTTTTCCCGAGGTTCACAGTACTTCACTATTTAGATAGACCTGGAAAATCTGCATTTCAGCTCTCTAGTACCAGGTTGCCTGCCTAGGATATCATCTGCTTCATGTTGCAACGTGAAGAAAGCAAGAAATGAATGCCTGCTTTGATACGGATGTCATGTAGAAATGTAGAAACAATAATCTCAGCAATGTAAAGGTTTATTTACTACAATAACTTCTATGACAAAGTCTTCAAGGAAGTAGGATCAGGAAGTGATTTCTGTCGTACGTTGAGTAGACTTCAATACAGAGGGGAGAAGCAATCAAGCAAGTAGATGGGTCATAAACATTAATTGGCAATACACATTATATCCAAATTAGTCACAGACTACTGGGTATTGGCCCCTGCGCGACAGGGTGTGTTCATTTAAAACCCCATAGACGTTTTTGACGTCACAACATCACAAATGAGAGGAAGGGTCACAGCCCCCCCACCCCACCCAACAGACGCCACATCTAGTCTCTCTGTGCTAATCAGCCATTGGACACATATGCTTCAATTCATTAAGCTAATGAGCGCCTTCGATGGCTGAGGGGGAAAAAAAAGAGCCATCCTTTTGTGTTTGGGGCCCTGGGACCCCATCTGGGGCTTTCGGAGGCGTGAAATGCACAGTAATTATTAGTAATCATCACAGACCATCAGAAACCGATCCTAAAGCTGTAATTACATGATAAATGTCTGTGTAACACATGCCCCCTATTTTGCAGCACCCAGGAGACAGGGGATAATAGACAGCTACCAGGGACACACTGGGGGGGGGGGGGGGGGGATTTATGGCGCGGGCCATTGTTAGCATGGCCAATACATTCTCCTGCTGTTTACAGACGAGCAGGACGGCAGCCAAGTCTGCTCTGCCCTGGCTCTGAGGGCTGTCCATCACCCTGCTGCAATGCGAAGGGATGGTAGCTATGTTATCTAAGGGGGGGGGGGGGGGGTTTGAGGCAACTTGGGCTGCCATCAGCGGAAATGCTCACGCTCTCAAGTACACAATAAGAGTGTGACTGGTGACTGAAGCACGAGGCAAAATATTTGCAATCTGCACCCCGAGCTCCTCACCCCAGTCGAAATCGTGTCTGCTCCACGTGCTCCCCCCCTTCATATGCGGCCCCTTGGTCCTGACCGCAGTGAAAATCAGAATACCAGCCTGCCGTTCGCATCCTTCTACAGATAACTCTACAGAGGGGGGCAGACAAGACTGGCTTTACATCCAATTCTGATATGCGGACCAAGGCTTAGGCTTGTACTGGAAATACGGCCTTCTGTGTGTTCCCCTATTCCATTAGTACTGAACTGAGAGCGTGTGCAATTCCACAACACCAGTTATGGCCTTACTATATAACAACTCTATATCTTTTTTGCAGCGTGTCTGATTTTTGCAATGTTTTTGCTTTCGATCGCTTTGCAATTCTCGTGTATGAAATAAGCAGAAAATATTCCGTCCGGGTCCTCATACTACTGCTTCATTGTCACTTTTCTGCAAGCTTTTATGTTTTGATTCCTGTTGGCATCCCATATTTAAATCAAAGCAATTTTCAAAGAAGCAATGGTATAACTTGGAAAATGTAATTGGGCTCTGACGGTAAACCTAGAAAGGCCAAATGGATAATCAACATATTTTCATACAACGTGCAATCTGTATGTTGCGTAGTTGCAAAGCTGCGAAGCACAATTTTTTCATGCATCATTATAAGCAAAAATGCCTGGAGCCAAAACTTATTATTATTAGGCGAGGTTTTGAGATCTGATGCTAATGTATGCATGTGAGCTATGGCGATCAGATCCACAGGAAGGAAAACCCTCTATGAATGCAACAAGTGTATTTACAACTAACAGGTAACCTCAAAACATTTGCCTCTTTGCTGTGCTTATTCAAAACTGACATTTTGCACATGAATGTACATTAGCTCTCTTTTCTTTCTGCATTCCGTGATAGTTAAAGCATATCAAGCCTTGCGAGAGGGTTTAATGCTCCCACAAGCCTCTAGATGGCAACAATTACTGCTTTTTGAGAGCTGTGTGGCATGGCTAAATTAGGTCCCTTGTGAGTCCCAGAACCAGCAGCCATGGCAGTCTTTCCACCGGCTAGACCTCAGAATTACAGACGGATAACAGGGCCAACCTGGCCTTTGTGGAGCTAACATACAAGCATACAACATATGGATGCTCAGGATTCACAGGGTTGTTACACATCATCTGGAACAATGGAAAGTCATAAGGTTGAAAAAGCAGAGGCTAAAAAAAAAAACATAAACAGCTACTTATCTTACCCATTTTAGGTTTAAATACTGCTGCTCTTCCTCTCCTGGATAATGGCTCAAATCCGCTTCACATACTCATACTAGGCTAACATGCGGTAATGAGAATAGGTTCCCCCTCATCTTAAATCCATTATCAGACCCTACACAGCCAGCCAGGTCCCTCCATTTGGATACTTCAGGACTCCTTCCCGGGCTCACATCCAGGTCAAGCCCCCTGTCTGTTCTGGCTTCATTGTGGTGCAATGATCTTTCCATACTGATCAGCACAGTGGAGTCGCTGGTCCTATTCCATTTCAGACTGAAGATCCACCTCTGTAGACTGCATCTTGGCCTCCCTACCCAAGAATAACTCAACTTCCCTTTATGTATATAGTCTTATTATTGATTATATTGTATTGCACTTATGCATAGTGCATTCATGCTTTTTACTTGCTTACTGAGGCATGTATACACTTATCACAGCAGTGTGTGAAGGACTGATGCATGTTTGGATATAATAACTTGTGTCCTGTATGTATCGCCTTTTGACTTTATTACATGCACTATCCCCCTTTTTAGCCTGGATAAGAGCATCTGCCAAATGCCCAAATGCAAATGTAAAATAAGACTCACCTATCTGTTTAAACCAGTTAACAGTGGTGTAAAATTAATACAAGGCATTTTTGATTGACTGCAATATACACTTATTCAATATGTCGGCAGATGAACATAGCCTGGTATATTGGACATGCAGAGCTTAATGACAGCATGATATGTTTGCAAAAGCACTAAGGATGCCAAAACAAAGGTCCTGTCAATTAGATGCAAACCACCAACACCATTCTTCTGATAAATGTCAGGAATCCCTTAATTGAAACCAAAAGCTAATGAATAATAAGATCCCCTCCAGAGAAGTAAGTCGTCTGCACTTTTCCCTATTAACATCCTTGCAGCGTTGTTATGAAAAAATCTTCGTACAGAACAGGGCTTTTCAATGAGAATGCCGCTTATTACCACACTTGAGCTGGATGTGGAATGCACAGAGAACTATTTGCTCAATGGGGGAAGTATACTGTCTGCAGAAGAGAAAGCTCCCTTTGAATAAAGTATGAAGTCAGCTCGCGAGCCTGCTTAATTAAGGCAGGAGCAGCATTTTTTTCCGCTGAGACGTGGATACGCAACATTCCGGCCCCTCTACCAACGCAACAGCAGCGCAATCCTGAGCTAAACTCCTCTAGAATGCTCTGATCATAACAGTTCTGATGTAAATAATCACATTCAAACACCATCAGAGGCAGCAGTAGTAGTACTGTAGTATCATCATTATTGGTGAAATCATCATTTAACAGCTGTTTCCTTCTTTCATTGCTTTATGTGCTCATATTCCAGATATTTAAAACGAATTTTGTTTTTAAGCAGATTTATTCACACCTGCTGATCCTTGTTTGCTGAGGCAGCTGGTCAGCTGCTAATTATGGGATCCATTTTTGATTAATTTTGATGATGAACCTTTTTTTAACAATTAAGAATTATATGGCATTTTAAAAAGGGTCACCCAATAGGAGCTGGAACTATCTAGCCTATCTGATTGAATCTAATTCGGTAGCTCTACCTTTTCAACAAAGAAAAAACAGTAGCTGTGAAGTTATAAATTGATCTCCAATTTGTGTTGCAATCAAAGTGACTATGAACATAACCCGATCTCTTTGTCGCGATCAAAAACATTCAGCGTGAAGTGCGCAAAGATAATGCCGCAGCATTACACGCAATTTAGTTAAAAGGAATCAGCTAACGATGGGGTGCTTGTTAATCGCAAAAAATACATGTTCAGGACCATTTTTAAGCTAAGTTCTCTGCCTCTCCCAAATTGCAGCTCACCGACTACCACCGCTCGTTACCTCTGAGAGTGTCAGGCAATTTTATGGGGTTGAATTCTCCACCTTGTTCCGCGTGACATCAGCAGATGATTTAAGTCTTTTTTTGATAAATGGCGGCCACGCAGACCTTTGCGGGCTGACCTATAATTGGCCACTAACAACTGCTCCAGGCTGGGTAATAACGGCTTTTCATTAGGTCCAGCCCTGCACCAGGAGCAACTTGGTGAAAAGGGTCCTTTGTCTAATTGCTTAGCATTACAAATAACGTGTGGCATGGGGAGGACATTGTGCGACATTGTTTTCAAACACTGCAAAATCGCATCGTTGCCCCCTTGCAAAACCAATCGTAATTGAACATTTAAACTTTAGTAACCCAATTAGCACTTCACTTCAGTGCGGCGGGCGGTGTTGCGTATCGCAGAGACCTGCCGATGAAAATTAAATGTATTGTGGCTGACTGGAAATTTTCCATGTCCATGGTTCAAAGCGTATGTTCGGTGCTTTGAAATGATCACTTTTAATTCTCAATTTCTTTGCCACTTCCGTAATCAGACTTGTCATTGGATGAATAGCGTGGCAGCATTTTCACAACTCAATCAAAATCAGACGATTATACAACTCCCAGGTCCGTGCTGTCCCACTATTCTGTTTACGAGCTGGATGGAGGGGCTTGACACATTTATCTGATTTCTTTGTCTTCTGTGGAAAAGACACCTCCACTCATTTAGATGAGACAGATTCATCCTAAACTCAGGTTAACAATTTCCAAATAAAATCCTTCCGCGCGTGGATGGATTAATGGGCAAGCCATAACTCCCGCCGCATAGTCCTGTTCCGGGCTCGCTTGGCGGTTGAATGTGTCCATTGTGCTCCGAGGAGAGGGATTTTGTTTTAAAAAAAAATCCACACAGACTCATAATGATGCTAATCATGCATTTGCATTTCAAGATAGGCCCATCACGTGTGTAAGGAATAATTGCCCCTACCCCATGCTCCTCGTGGTGAAATGCTGAACCGCACGGCCACAATGTGTCCAGTAATGAACAGACGCTGGTAAAAACAATTTCCTTTGGCACTTGCCTGACGCGGCACAGCCGCGCCTCTTATCTGAAGAAGGGTCTTGGGTGATTTCAGCCGTGACCTTTCCCTTTTAATGTAGGGCGAGTTTCTCTCTCCGGCAACAAAAGAGCCAACGTGACAGCAATCGGGTCCCAATTCAGGTCTCAAAGAAGCAGGTGTGTTTTTTTCGTTACTTTCCAATGAAGACCCACACAAAATATTACAGCGGGGCCCAACCCCCGAACCGGACAGAACAAAAGGATCTGATTCTCTTTCCTTTGAGTGTTCATTATGTCTGAAAGGCAGCATGCGTCCTCATCAGGGAAGACACTTTGATGTGACACTTTGCACACTTCTCATAATTCCCCATTTTATTGCTTTTATGCCTTATTATTCTGTTAATTTCTCCTGTTACTGCACCCCCCCCCCCCCAGGAGATGGAGGTCACACTTGTTCCTCAGTAAAAAAAATAAATAAATGAATTTTCTAGGTTTATAGCTGTTCTTACACATGTCCCCTTTATTATATTCATTGTTTGTGCATTATGACTATTAATTATATCAATTAATTCTATTTTATTATGTGTTATTCTATGCCCCTCCTATGCCCCCCTTTAAAATGTATCTTAAGTCTCATAAGGTGAATACTGTACACATATCCACGTATTTGACATACTTGAATGTAACAGTAAATTGAGGTAAATGAAACATGTAGCATATGTACATATCTATTTATCTATTACATGTTGAACCATTTTGGAAAAACAGATGACTGGAAAACTGTACAGGTTACTTAACATAATTAATCAAAGTTAAGGACAAATTCTAGCATTAAATACTCCTCTAAGCATGTTTCAAACATTCATTCAAGAAATGATTGATTTAGCTGTATAATACAAAATAATTATACTATAATTATTATAACTCGTATGAACAAATAGAAATAAAATTATATTTCATGCTGTATATTTTAACTGCCTTTTAATAAGGTCATCTTTATGAAGATTACCTTGCTTCATCTGAATCTCTCTCTATGACGTTAAGTCGGCTATATAGCAAAATAGCCCAGGAGATGCCATCAGTGCAGCTCAGTGACATATGCAACTACACCCACAGTTACAGTTTCAGGTAAAAATGAGTCTGTCTTTCTAATTGTCACTTTGTATTATTAAGATATGCTATACATAATTTATGTAAGATTAACTGTTAGTCAGTAAATCTCACAAAAGTGACAGCTTGCGCACCAGTGAATCATTTACCAGTTTTGAAATGCATGTAATACTCTCATCTAATTCTTAAATAATGTGATTCTAGCTACATGTCTGGATGTTTTCATTTACACATAAAGTCATAGCAATAACAAGTAACAAATGAGATCAAGGGAGCTGATGTGCTGGATCAGAATGTACTGGATGTGTCAGAGTGGATATTATGAAAAAATGATTCAATTCATATGTAATGCTGACAGTCCTCTAGGTGGTGCTCCATTTGAAGTACCCACCATCATAGTCTTCATCATCATCATCATCATTCTTGCCAATACCCGTAACAATATTCACTTCCTTCCTTATCATTTCAAGAATGGCTTATATAAGTGTTTGGAGACTGTGGGACTATCCTATGCACAAACATTTTTAAATGTTTTTATCACATTATTTTCTCTTTCAGTTTCAATATGTGTGTAGTGTGAAGATAATCGTAAATGAATGAATGTATATTTCACACATAAAAAAACTTGTTACAACTGTGTCACAGTGGAAGCACATGATCCTGTGGAAAGGCCCTGTATTCTCCATGCTTGTTTACCAGTTATACAGCTGATTGAGACTGGCGGTTTAGATCCTTCAAAAGTCTGTGTGGTACTCCATTGAGTATTAACACTGTGTTGAAAAGTTATGACTTAATCATCGATGCCCAAAATTTCAAATATTAAGAGATTTTCTTATTTTGATATTTATATTTATATTTGTAAAGTGTAACCAATGTATGCAGATAAGTAGGACTTTTAGGGTCAATGCATGAATTAATAAGTCAATTTTTATTTTCTATATTGCATCTTTGAAAGGTTTTTTTCACAGAGTGCCTCACAATAAGTGAAGAAAAGCAAAGAAACTAAGAGCAGAGGGTCAAATGGTTAGTAAATCATCAAGGTAAGACACTTTATCACAGAGCAAATGCATGTACTTCTTTCATTCAAGAGTTTTCCTCACATATTCTCAATCCCAATTTCAGTACTACAGCATGCATTTGAGGACAGTGTGCAAGTAGTATGTATATCGAAGATTGCATTTTGGAACCATTACTGACATTTGGCATAGATCCACACTTCGTGTGTTAGTAGAAAATGGATTTTCACAGAAATGTTTTTTGTTATTAGATTTAGTGATTGGGCCGGGAAAAAGCTGTCAGACGAACCGTTACAGCTTTATTTTAACTTCAAATCTAAAGCCCTTTAGCAGAAAAAATGCATTAATTCATAATAATCAATGGGAAACTAATGACAGCTCAGGTGATGAAGTCCCATAGGCAGTAAGAGCTGCCTGTTTTAAGCTGAACAGCAGCTGTGACCCTAATTACCATGGTTGATTCAGACTTGATTAAATACGTCACCTCTTTTGAAAAGAGTAGTTAGGATACTTATGCTCTTAACCAAATAGTATCAATTTGGTTTGAAACGTATGTAAGTCATGTGGGAGCATATGGTATATTTCACTCTTATTAACAATTTAGATGAAATCACCAAAAACAAGTCAGCTCCAATCTGTCCTGCATTAATTTCACAGATATTTTGAAAATGGGGCTATTATGTTAAAAGCAAATCCAAAAAAGTGTTGTGTGTAGCTGTTCTCAAAAAAGTTTCACATGCATTTCAAAGCTAAGGTTCATTGTGTTCTTTACTAAGGAAATACATTTATTGTGTTTCTAGTAAATGTAACTGAGATGATGCACAAAAAATTCTGACTAAGATGTGATAATACATAAAACAATAATACAAAAAATATTGACCTGGTCTAACATGCTGTAAAATAAACAACTGAAATGGAAACATTTTGTTTGTATCATTTTAGTTGTCTATGTTCTCCACTTTCTCTAACCGCATACAACTCTATAGTGACTTTTTCCTTACCCACCCAAACATTTCAGGATAATCTGCTCTGTCTAGAATACTATCCATAGCCTGGAAGCATTACGCGTTGCGTTGGTGATGCATGTGACGTGGTCTTGTGACAGGTAGCATAGAGCCACAACGTCACCCTGCGTAGCGTGTAAGTGACATAACCAATCGGTCTGCATGGTTTGCGGTGGCCCCCCCGCGGGGTGCTGTGACAGTCTTCTGCGGGGGTCATCCCTCTCGCTCCTCAAACCCCCTCAGCACGGGTTGCCTCTTGTCGCCATCTGTGTCGTCCCGGCTGGAGGGAGCACGTGAACCACAGGGTGCAAAGCCAAGTCCTTCCATCACGCCTTCTCCGCTCAAGGGCCAGGGTGTAACAGTGGAGAGTGGGGTGGGGCAGGGCATGGGGGCTGTGTGCAAAGCCATTAACTCAGATACACCTCCTGAGTGTGTCAGATGACACTGAGACTAGTATACTTCTAGGGTGTGTGTGTGTGTGTGTGTGTGGGGGGGGGGGGGGGGGTCATAGAGAAATGACTCAAGCTGGGACAATGCCTGGATTACAGGTTTTAAGGCACTGAGGCAGGGCGGAGAAGGGCTCCCTTTTCATTTCCTGAACGGGGATAAAGATGGGGGTCGGGAAGAGCCGCCCCACCATTGTCAGCTGTTGACCTGGAGCGGGGATCTTACGGGCCCTCAGATGACACAAAGAGTGCCTGGATGAACCAAAAAGGAGAACAAAAAGGAAGGTTGTGTCCCCATCTCCACACTCTCATCTGAGACAAACACAAGCCTCATTAAGAGGATGTTTTTATGTTTCTTTGTAAAAGTCTAACAATTAAATGTTTAGCGCACTGTGACCTATTTGTTAAAAAAACTCAATTTGGAGAGCAATGGATTAATGGAGCAGCAAAAAGAAAAAAAAATCTCTTCTCTACCTGAGATACCTGCATTTTACATTTTGTAGTTAAGTTCATGCATAGCAAAACAAGGTGTTCCACTGAAAGATCATCTGATATTTTCATAAAAAATGATCAGCTTCATAAAAGCTGAAAATCTGCCATTTATTTATTCTTTTATATTTTTAAAAAGGCAAATATGAAATCCTATGAAATTGTGCAGCCATTTTTGACTTCCTAACTCTGAGTTACAGGTGTCATCATCTAAAAATTATTACCTTAAACAACCATGAAATATGAATTTAGTTTCTGCTGTATGAGCATTTATAGATAAAATTTGTGTGAATTTCAATATGTGCTGCATTGTAATTTTTTTCAAGTTTATCATACAATAAATTAGCTTTAGAATTCCAATTATTTCTTTGAATTAAGGGGGCAGTAATCACCATGGGATTATACCCATGTGAATAATTATATCATACATTACTCTGACCTGAAATTCCTTATTAATTCAGGTGGAAATACAGAACAAATAGCATTAAAATCTGTATAATCATATAAATTGTGTGCGATTCTGTTTTTTAGATGTATATTATATTAAATATTTTGTTAGATAAAGCTTTAAAAAAACACAAATTGACTAGGGATATGATTCATGTGTCTCTTATCACAACTGCTACAGCACTCTGGAACTGGAAAGACATGAGTGATAACGATCACTCAGAGACCCGTCAATCACAAGCAACCACTCCAGGGAATCGAAAATTACATCTGCATTTGAATTAAGCAACAGTGTTGGGCCGGTTTGGCTCAGAGAGAACATTTTCCCATTGTGGACGGAATTAGATTAGAAAATGAGTGAGTCTTTAATTTCCAGATTATAAATCACAGAATATAATTCACCTTCTTGTAGCTTAAGGCCAATCACATTATCCTAAGTGACATTTTATCTTCTGACCGGCAAGTAGGATCCTGATGTAAAGACCATCACACAAATCACATTCACTCCGATAGCAAGAAATATCTTTTCCCCCACCTGAATTAGGCATAAAATATAAGTATCATTTCCTGTACTAAAGATTATTTTACATGAAATTTGATAGTCCTTTATTACTCACAAACATATTACAAATATCACTTTGTTCACCTTTCAAGCAGGGTAACTCTTATCTGTATCAAGATCAGGCATTGCATTTAAAAGAGCTGCCTTTTTATCAGTCTGCCTGTCAGGAAAAAAACATTCCAAGAATTTGGGGGTGTTTTGTGTTGGGGTGTTTATGTCTATTTATCCTGATGCATTTCGCATCGGAGAGTGAGCAGGGAGGGGAATTCACAAGTAGCTCTGACAAGTATCCGTGTCTCGCAGTCAACGTTTGGGCAAATTGGTTCAAACAAGAGCTGTCTGTGGTGGTGGTTGCGGTTGATGTGAACTGACGGAGGAAGTTTTGTCTGTTCCGTATCGTGTGACTGCATTGTGAAACTGCTTTTGGACTTCTCTTCATGCTTCGTCTCCCACAGACGCAGTGTAACTGAATGGCACGCTTGTTAAGATGTCACAATCACAATATGGATGAGCCATCAAAGGCTGTTATGCAGATAACCCCCAGTGCCCACATTCTTCTATACCTCTTATGTTTTGAGGTCCGCCTTTGCTGATGAATTATGGAAAACCTGTAACCCGATTCAAATATTCCAACCATTTTGATCATGTTTCAAACGTCAAGAATTGAGCTCAGACACGATGAGGCAAAAACAGTGAGAGCTGGCTGAGGTATGAGATTTCGTCTTTAAGTCTCCCCACCAAGATTTTTTTCATTGCTTTCCAAGTGGGGGATTTACAGAATGGTACATCTAATGACATCTGTGGTGAATAGGAAAATCCAGATATCACAATAGTTTATTATAATACTTCACAGTTTCTCTAGGGCACTTTTTAAAATTGCCAGTGGTTGTTGCTATCTGTATATATCTTTATTTCACTGAAAACCTGAATTCATGGAGACAGACAGTGCTGGGGTTTTTTAGCACTTGGGTGGAAGACACATTAAAAGTATGGTCCCTACTGAAAGTGGTGGTTTTTTTTTTTGGCAAGTAAAGGGTACCCTTTCCACTGAACCAAGGAGATATCTATACCCCAGGGCAGTGATAGGGACACTGTGTAAGGAATGTTGTCTCGCATGTTAAGAAGGCATTAAATCTTAAATATCTTTCTGTAATTATCAGACATCCAATGGCCTTTCTTGCAAAATGTTAGGGCCCTAACTGTCCCTGTTCAGTTGACTAGCTCCTGTCCCTGAGTATTCGCCTGATTACAATTCATTAAAATTAATAAATTCCCTGAAACACATGTACTGTGTGAGCCCCATTATCAGGGGATAGTAGGAGGTGATAAGTATTATTTGCAGATAGTAATGATTGGATATGTGTTGTGTGGTGATTGCAGACAATATTAAACCCGACAAAAACCTTTGTGACAGAAATCCTGTTGCAGTAGTGGCAATATTTCCCATGTTTAATTTGATTTCTGTTTCTTTTCTCTCTTTGGTGTGATTTTTATTGACATTGTGCCTGTTTTATCAAACACATCTCAAGCAGAACTAAAGGTCAGGAGAGCGAGGGTCTTGAGTCAGTGTTTCACTTTATAGGCTTTCATTGAGTTGATACGGGCCAGTTTTGGTATCTGCTTTCGACATTAAACTCTTTCACACAGTCCTATGCTCTCAGTGAAAGATGGTTATCCCTGTTTAACGATATTCTATGACCATTTACAGGTTGTATTTAATTTTCCCAAATGCTGTTGTAATGTTGTCCTCCTTTGTCATTGCAGAGTGCCTATGCTGATAAACCGGCCAATGTTTTCATCAGAATGATATTTTTGTGGGTCTCACAGAAAAAACAATAAACTCTTGGTACATCTGCGCGAGACTGTTTAATATGATACAATTGCAGATACAGATGTTTCATATTCTTCAGGAAGACTCTATGCTTGTGAGGAATTGGTTTCATGAGTTGCAGCTGACATCACATTACTACAGGCACTTTGATTTAAAAGGCTTTTATTTTCTGATCAAAAAGCTTTTTATTGTAATTTCACAAAAACAATGTATTTCAGTACATTTCTTTTGCATATAAAGCACAAAAAATTGATGGATTTTATCTTTACTACTTGAAGTTAAGACACAGTTCAGGTATATTTCAGGTTCAACAGGGCCAAGGACCAAACTGGGTTGGAAAAGATGGGCAAAGTCTCCCTGGAAACCTCCCCCCAAAGACCTTCTCCACCAGACCCTCAGCACACATCTAACAAATGCTAGGGGCAGCGTTTTAGCATAGTGGTAAGCAGCAGGACTCGTAACCAAAAGGTTGCCTTCCGGGGAACTGCTGTTGTACCTTTGGGCAAGGCACTTACCCCAGAATTGCTTCAGTAAATATCTAGCTGTATAAATGGATAAACATGTAAAAATTGTTACCTACGTAAGTCTGGATATAAGCGTCTGCTAAATGACAGCAATGCTTGGAATCAACACACAGTATATTCTCCACGAAGGAAAGAAGGCTACACAGCCTCTATTTCTTCCCACAGGGAGTACTGAGGCCTACTTGGTGCTGGTCATCATTGTCAGGCTTGATCACAGACATGGTAAAAGGAGGTATTCCCTTTGCATTGAAAAACGAAAACAACAACAACGTCAACAAAAAACTCCACGTGAACTTGCAGAGCTCATTAAACCACACAATACACTGATATTTCCACAAAAGCTCTTTTTTTCCAATCCCTTTTTTATCTGGGCAAATTAGACTGTGGATCCCCACAGCTTCCTTCAGGGAGACACTTGACACTTGTGCACCCTGAAGAAAAGTGAACACAGAACTGTCTGATTACCCTGAGAGAGATTCTCTTCCAATCCTTCAAGAAAATCTGGGGCTCGCTTCCAATCGTAAGCCCTGCTGTGACTGTGTGGTTAGGGTATGAGAGACATAATGAGAGCTGAAATTATGGAGCAGTCCACCACTGTTAAAAAAGATTGAACTCATGAAAAGAAAGAGAATGCGCATGGTTTAAGCTACATCTGAAGTCTAAAGAGGTGGAGAGCTTCTCAGCAGGAATGGCCAAAGAATCTTTCATTTCTGACGTGCCCTGCTCTGTGGTTATGACAAATTGCTGGAATAGTGATTGAAATCTGATCCACACAAAACCTAAAAAAAAAGCCTCGTAATGTTTTATAATAATGTCCCCGAGCAAACAAACGGTGCCCATAAATAAACACAGCTTCAGCATGCTCACCACTCTCAACATTTCCCATAAATAGTGAAATGATTGAGTTATGCCTTCTCTTCCTCCGCTGAAAGCAAGCGACAGCGCGCTGGCTTTGGTGATGACATTGAAAAATATTTGTCCCGACAAGGCCACAAATCATAGTAAGATGAGTTTAAGACTCAATGTTCACCAAATGGACATGTAGTATATACTTGATAAATGCGAGATGAATGCTGAACTCTCTCCTTTTCATTCCTATATGATAGCAATGTAGGCTGTAATTGTGATAAAGTTCTTTGTTGCTGGAAGGGAGTGAGGAATAAGATAAAGCAATCATCACTGTGGTTATTATGAGTTATAACTTGTAGCCTGTCACTTGTAGAGAACTGATCTGTAACTTGAATGCATACTTTCTCCATCGATTGGATAAAATTGTTGCCTAAGCAACAGAGACCAGAACATTATTTTTACTTTTCACTTTAATTCCATGAGATGCTAACGACTACTTACATATCCCATGGTGTATTAAGAATGAAAATAAGATCTCATAACTCATCTTCCTTTACTGTAATTCAGAAAGCAGTGATTATTCCCAGGGGCTTAAGATAGCTGCCATCATTACACCAAATGATTGTACCGATGGAGCAATCCAATGCATTCCAATGAAGTGAACGCAATATTTGCTTAAGTACATGGACCAATTTTGTTCTTTTGCTCTTACTGAAGTACAACATATTCTGAGTTAATAATTTGACTCTGCTTTTGATTGACTAATCATTGCAAAAGAGGGCACTTGAAGTAAAATTATCTTCACAGAAAATAAACCATTCTTTCAGCCTCTGTGAAACAGAAATGGACTTCATGTCATATGAAATATATGACGTCTTTGAGCGTTCCTGAAAAAATAGAAACAACAATTATTCAACAAATGATCTCAGTCTTGTTCATTTCTTTGACATCTCCATACACATATTGTAATATGGTATTTAATTCCTACTTTGATTTGGTCAATTAATGTTTGGGTCTTCGTTTCCAGAGCAGTCTTTTATTAGTCATGTTCCCTTGTTAAGTTATCACACTGTATGTGGAAGAGGTCAACAATCCAGTACATGAAGGAACTCATCCCAGCTATGTCACATTGCCTTTCTTCTGTCCTCAGAAATCAGATCTATGCGCATAACCTCAGGCCTCTGTTAAATACCTGTTCTCTGTGCTTTGTACAGGTGTTTGCCCTGCCTTGTAATTCCACCTGTAGTGAGCATCGTCTGGCCCATGTTTTGATTACCACTGTGGTTGGAAACCTCTGTTTTAAGCCTTATTGGCCACATTTTCATTTAATGAGTGCATGATATGCATCAGTGAGTGCGCTTTGGGCGCGTTGTTAACACGGGCCCAATTCTGTAGTATAGCACAGACAATTAAGTGCACAATTTTTGAACAAATGCAAAAATCCCTCATGGTGAATTATTTAGTCCAGCCACTACAGTTCATTTAATAGAGCTCTTTCGGCAGTGGTTTAGCCACAGAAAACTAATTTCATTCTGCGCTTTGATTTAATTACATTTTATGATGTATGGCGGTGCTAATTCGGCTGCTCTCCACGCGGCGTCTGGGCCTCTCCCATGCACTGGCGGGTGAGCTGTCAGACTACCCATTTTTAACAGTATTGAAAAATTCAAGCTTTATTATTGCCCGCTCACTCACTCTCTCCCATCAGGTGGAAAGTAATGAGCTTTCCCTCTTATGAGAACAAGCAGAGATGGGGGGGGATAGGGAGTGAGAGCGGAGGGAGTGAGAGAGAGAGAGAGAGAGAGAGAGAGAGAGAGAGAGAGAGAAAGTCATGTACCTGCACTGCTCCGGGCCCCAAGCGGCATTAACAGTGTGATTCATGAGTTAAGTTTCCAAACTGCCCGTGGCTATTAGCTTTCACTCCTCTGGCTGTCGTTTAGCTAAAGAGTCTTTGGTTAATGCATTGCTTTAATGAGATTGTGCTGTTCATCGAAAACACACACATACACACACACACACACACACACACAGATATATATCCCTGTATGAAAGGTCACAAAAGGAAACAGAAAAGATTTGGGACAGGGGGATGGGGGAATGATACTGTCAGAAGGCGGGGGGGGGCGATTTGGCAAGCGGCCTGCCTCGTCCCTGTGCCGCCGTAATGGGCCGGGGAACTGATGGGCTGGCGCTCACCTCAACACTTGCGCACCATCCATCACGGGCACTAAGCCTGGGAGCAGGGGGCCGGAGCGGAGGGGGAGTGGGGGGCAGACACAAAGAGGAGGCACGGGTTTCATTACCCATATAATCATCCACATGATTGCCATCATACGCGTAATGGAGACGCACATCAGCTGAGCCCTGGCGAATTTACGGTCATCTATGAGCAAATTTAAGGCCCGCTTGACGTCCCCGGAGCGCTGGGCTCAAACAAGGGGGAAAAGTCTGGAGCACCTTTTTAAGGTTAGCCTCTGTGGGTTTTAAAACAAGAATTGAGGCATTTTAACCATGATATGCAGTGCTGTATTTTGCCCGATTATGATATAAAAGTGAATTCTTTTTCTGCTGCAAAGTGTTTTAGGTTCTTTTTGCTTTGAAACACACACCCGTTTGTTTAGCGAAGAGCTGAATTTCTATATTATTCAGTTGAGACAGTGACAATCCAAAAGTCCAGAAATTAATGAGCAGTTAATACTAAGACTGTTTCCACTCTTATTTAGCTTTTGTTGTGGGTCAGCACTTTAATCATTCTTTTTTAAATTTTCTATTTATATAGTGTAATTAATAACACAGAATGTGAAACATGAAAACTAAATGAATTACAGGTATAAATGAAAAATGAATGTTGCTGTGTGGAAGCAGGGGTAAACAAATGCTATCATTAAAACTGTATGTTGAAGACTGCAGACACACCAGTGGTGACAAGCAGATTGTTGCACATCTGTGCCCTCTTGACTGAGATGCCAGGTTTGAGAAGTTCACTTGCCAGTCTATGGTAATGAATATCAATAGGCTCCACCTGAGTGATCAGATTTGCATTTACAGGTGGCAGACTGTGTTAGCGTTTTGTGATCATAGGAAGCAATTCATAGTAGCATGGCAATATAATGATTTCAGGATCATGATCAATTTAGTGTGATTGATTTAGTTTGATGTCTCTTTATGAAAACAAAATCATTTCCTTTCTTGTCTTTGTGTTATTTCAATTAAAAACATAAATATATGCATAAAAATAAGTTCAACAGAATGCATCATGCATCAACCCCATACATCTACATTTTTCTAAGAGCTGATCATTGATATAGACCTGGTTTAGATTGCATTTAATGTGTTACTAGCATCTCAAAGGTGTTTCTGTTCAGAACTGACAACTAAGGGAGAGACACAACCAATAACAAGGCCAACACTGACTTAATGAACAATAATTTCTGAACACACTGGTGCATGAGGGCAACATAATGATGGTCACATTGTTAAAACTTGATAATTAACAGATAATGGAGACAGAGAATTAGATTATCGTTGCTGCCTGGATTCTGATGCGTCACGTTGAATTACCACTTCACACCGACCTTAATTAATTTGATATGCAGAGAGAGAGAGAGAGAGCGGGAGAGAGAGAGAGAGAGAGAGATAGAGAGTATGTGAGAGAGAACACACTGTTCCTCCTGGAAGTGCCTGGACTGTGAAGTGAGGATGCCTGCGATCAGATGACTCCAGTGGGTGCCAGTTTAGCTTGGGGGGGAGGGGGGAATGTTGAGGGGAGATGAGTAGGCCGCAGTGTTGTAATCAACTGCGGTGTGAATCTTTCTCAAAACAGCTACCCCCCCCCCCCCCCGCTCCATGTACGCCTACCTGGCACGCTGTCAAGGAAAGATTAGACAGGTCCGCGAAGAGCAGAAAGGTGCCTGTGTTAACCCCCTGAACCGGATAATCTAACACCAATCCCTGCGAAGCTACTCGAGCATTCACAAGGGCCGTGGTAGGCAGCGAGGGAAAGTCATTCCATCACCCTTTACACACTCATTTACGCTCCAAGCATCTCAGTCTGCCCATGCAAATGAGAGAGAGGGGAGCCGCAGTGGGTGATGCTCGCGCGACAGGAACGACAAACAAATACTCATCCATTATGCCGGCGCCATCTAACATCTCAAGCACTAACAGTGGCTGCACTCGCGGCCCTCCTGTATCAATTATTTATAGGGCTGGAGCTGACACGGCTGTCAAGGTGAATTAGCGGCATATGTCAGGCATAAGTTGTAAATCCCGTCCCCACTGTAACGCTCATTTCCCAAAGATGCATGCGCACTGTACACGGTGGATGATATATCAAGGAGCCCTGGAATAACAATGCAGGGGGTTGGCTCTGTCCGGCCATCCTGGTCCTATGTCTCTGGGCTGTAAAGAGGCTGCAAAGATATCAAATCATCATTCACCATAGGTACATATGCCTCCAGTGAGGTTTTTTTTTCTAAAAGAATGCATGCCAGAGAGAGATAGATAGATAGATAGATAGATAGATATTGCACACACACACACATTTCCCTGTAAATAGATCTTCAGTCAAGATTTGGGCTTATGCGTGTGCTGTCATAATTTAATGCTTGTGTATGTGATGAGTTGTAGTGATTACCTGTACCACCTCTATTGAGAATGGTACAGTAATGCCTTCAGGGGCACCATTTCACCTTTTTTGCACCTAGAGAGAGACTCTAAGTGACTGTTGGCGCAAGCGTGATAACTTCTGAGCGAAGTCACGGTTCATAATACCCCATGATAAATAATACGTGAACAGTACTTTATGCTGTGCTCATTCTTTTTCCCTTTTATTTCCTGATTGATGGGTATCGAAGCACCCCAAATGCCTGTCAGATGTTTCAGATATGCAAAAAATGACATCCTTATTCAATTACAACACACAAGTGCCCTCAGCACTAATCTAAGAAAAGTCTTTCTAGTTACTACTAGATAATGTGGAAACTTGAAAATGAAAATGTCAGTAATTTCTGTAAGATTGACGACTCCTAAAATCTTTCCCTAAAAAAAATGATAAATGATTATGGCACTATTCTCTTTCTCAATATTTAAGCCAATTTTAAGGTGCTGCACGTCTCCTGGAAGTGTTTTTCATTTAAGAAGAAAAAAAGTCAACAGAGATTGTTTATTCAACAACTCATTCATACTGGATGCTCTTAGTCGGCTCTGAAAGTAATTCAAAGGCTTTGGAATTATTGATGTTATGTAGTAGCTAGGAAGATGTGAGTGGAAATGAAATTGCACTGCTCATACGCTTTTGTTCAATTTTCATAACTGCATTGCTTTCTTCCATCACATTGTAACATGCCTGATTATCCATGCTAATCACCAAATCTACATTTTAAAACAAATGTCAAAGGAATAGAAATAAGAAGACAAAATTGACTGAAAAAAGCTAACAGACATGTGTTAACATGAGACTGGGGTAGGCCTACTTATGGCAATGAGGGTGACATTGCTTTCATCTTTTAATTCCTTTGCAGGCCTGTTGACACCAGTGTGTGTAGTATGCGCAAGCCACTTTCAATTACAGATAAAAACGATTTGTTTCATATCATATAACAAATATTACCAGAAAACCTGTTTACATATTACTGTAGGAGACAGAAGAATATTGAAACGATAAGCGGCTGATTAATTCAACAAATGACATCCACTGCTAAATGAGTTAAAATGTTGACAAGTGTTATGGAGAGGTCGCGATAAATTCTGAATATTGCCAGTGACGTCGGTACGCTGGGTACGTGTATTTCCTAAAGGAGGAGTGTAACGCTCCACGTGGCTTGTTGTTTACGTCTTCAAGGAATGCCAAAGGGACCAGAGGAAGAGCGGGATTGTGAAACCGCGTCCCAGGATAAGATTACACAGCGCAGCTGGTCATTGCATTTTTAAAGTGTAAGCGCAGTTTTAAAGCCAGAGACATGTCAGATTGCTGATTACAGCTCCTTTTTGCTACACCAAGAGGTCAGTGAAAAGGCTATTGTCTTTGTTTTGTTCGCTGGCTAGCTCGCTAGCTAGCTAGTTAGGCAGCTAGGATATGACGCTGTTCTCGTTGTGCTTTGTTCTGAGGTTAGATGTTTTTGAAGACATGTTTATGTTTTGTGGTAAAATCCACTTATTTTTCTATTCAGCCAAGTAGCTACGTGTTCAGTAAATAAAACGTTTGTATCTTGGTGTTAAAATTGAATCGGTAAGGGAGTAGAAAATATATGGTTATCTTTTCATCCTTAAATTAGGTGAGAATGACAGTGCATATCGATTGACCCATAAGGACCCCGTGTAACTCATGTGTTAACTGTATTGATTGGTAAACCGATAACACCACTTTGCATCTTATTAATAAAAACTCATTTTCTTTCTTTGAGTGTAATATCAATGCGTAGATTTTTTTTTCCCAAACATGGTGTGTTCTTTTGTAGGTTAAAGCCTTCTTTGTCTTTTGCATTTGGTCCTTTTGTCGTCAGGTGTTTGAGCAGTGCCTCTCTTAAAATGTGTCACTTGTGTAACTCTTGTAGTGTTTGTGTTTTTAGCGTTTGACACTTTCTGCGTGCTGTTTCAGAGACACGTCGCAAAATGTTTCAGCTCGGAAGCAGATTGGTCCAGTTTCAATTGGCTTCAGCTCCTTCAGAATGTCGCACACGAGATGAGAGCAGCCAACAGTTATCACACAGTTTAAATGACGTTGTTGAAAAAATAAGGTACGTGTCGCTGCTAATTTATTCGACGTCCTTTTAGTTTTATTCTATGACACCTGATGAAGCGTACCTTACTGTGTCTTAAAGAGTTCTTTGATACCAGACGTGGGGACATGGTCATGCTTGGTTGGGTTAATTCGACAATGTGACTCAGATTTCTTAACAATGAAATACTGAATACCATAAGCATTTTTTTTTTCTGAAATTTTCCCAAATGATGGGAGAATGGAATTTTGATGGAAATGCTGCCTCCAAGGGGGGGGGGGGGGGGGGGGGGGGGGGGACACCACGAGGGGATTAAGCATAGTATACAGGCAGACTGCACTCTGTCTTCCCAGTTATGTTACACAATCTGTTTCACAAAATCTCATTATTTTTTTATTCATGATGCTTACCCTCAAGGAACATTGGTGGGCTGAGAAAGGATGCCATTTTCTGCAACCCGCGGATTCCTAACCAGTTTCAAACAGCTAGAGATGAAATCAACCTAGTTGTCCTCACAGGTACAAAGACATCTTTTCATAAAATATATGCCTTTTCATGTTGAGGGTTGTTGCAAAGTCTGTGCTTTTGTGTGAGGTTTAGAATGAATGTCAGAACTGGCAGTTACAGGCCATAACTGGCTTTGCTGCCAAGCTTCATGAGAGAGATACAGTGCCTGGTGCACGTTTCCTCTCTCTTTGGAGAGGTGGATTTATCTTTCTCTTTGAAAGGAATAAAAATTAAGATGGGGTTAAAACAGTGGGTTGTGTTTCATAGCAACTATGACAGTGTAACACTCCCTGTTTTTGATCATTAAAAAATAATTTCTACTGCTTCATATCAGCTTTTATTTTTCACCATAATAAATCATGTGAGCATTTCAAGGACACCTGTAAATGCAGTGGATGGAAAAGATATCCACTTATGTTGTAGTTAAGCTAAGCCTCAGCTGAACAGAGGTTGGCCTGGCTTTTCCTGGTTTTTGGATATGAGGTTAAACCAAGGCCTTGCCTTATTCTTATTTCGTAACTCCTAAATAAGGGATGCGATCTTCATGTTGCCATGGCTAGTGAGTGGTAAACTTCATTGATGGACATTTCCCTTGCCATTTATCAGTATGAGGTCATCAGTGGCTCTGCGTAAAGGTATGGTTTTATGCATAGTGTTAGGCTGACAATCACTGGTCTGGGAGTGTTGTTAGCCTGGTCTGACAGTGTTGCTCATTCAACTTGAATGGATGCACTTCTGTTCTTTTGTGCTGGAAGTCGCTCTGAATGAGCATGTCTGCTAAATGAATGTAACACTAATGTAATGTAATGTAATGTGTCTCTGTGCAAGTACTGATTTAGCTTTGAGCTGTACCAAAGGTACACAGAGAGAGACACCTAAGTTTTTGAACACAGGGGATGATTTTCACAGGCAGGTGTCCCTCACCTTCTCTCCACCTCTGTTTTAAAGGCCGTGGTGTGTTCTGCGTTGATGTGAAATGCTGGAGGGGCGAGGTGTCAGCGCAGAGCCAGAACTGGCAACTACGGCAAAAAGAAGAGGACCAAAACTTCACCAACACTTCCATCCAACAAGTGGCTGACCCCATCCAGGCCATCACGGTAAAGTCTCATCGCCGACCTCTGTGTTGCATGGTCAGGCTACTCTAGGCTTTGCAGCTTGCTTGAGCAGCGGTGTGAGATCAGTCTACAGGTGTAGTTTGTGTTCAAGGATTTATGATTAAGGATACATATGTACATTACAATACTGACATCTGGAGCGGTAAGATGGTAAGAGTGGCAGATCTGGGATTGCCTTGCTTTCAGAGAGTCTCAGCTCCAACTCTTTAATCTATTTTTTTTTTACATTATTTAACACTTACTTTTAGTTCAACTCCTGGGTAACTAATCTCACCTTTGATGACACTGTCATTGTGCATGCATTCATTCTGTGGACACATGTATTCCCCATCCCAAACCATTGTCCCAGTTTTATTGTGTGTCTATGTTTTTGATAAATCTTAATTATGCTAAATTATGGTGCCATTTCAGTCAGAGTCTACAGTAGAAGAGATAGCATATACTGATAGGACGCAAATCCACTGAATTTAATTAACCCTAATGGTTAGGGAAAAAAGTACATTCCAAAAATTTGATATAATATATATATATATATATAGGTCAGAAGTCAGAAGAGTTTTCAGCAGCATGTTTACAGAAGAATTTTCTAAGAATCTGAACATTCATTTGATTCAGTTCAATTCTGGAATGTTCCGGAATGACCACCTCCAGCTACCCCATGTGACAGGAAGCCTTCTGCTCCTCTAGACCAAAACGACTAACCTGTGGAACCACCTGAAGCGCAACGGGGTGTCCGTTCGCCAGGCGCTGTTCCATCCCAGAGTGCTTTTTCTCTCGGCCGACTGTCACCTGGAAGAGGGGCTGAGGAAGAGGGAGGAGCTGGTGTCTCACGGCGACCTGGAACCCTTCTTGCGCTCCTTCAGGGAGGGCTATGTGGCCTGGATCTCTGATGCTATGACTCCGTCCTGGTTGTCCGGTGAGTGAAGTGGTGATGGTGCGAGGGTAAGTGTGGTGTCATGTGTGAATATCTCCTCTTGTCCACGCTGGGAAAGATGGAAGGCAGTTATTGCTGGACAATGAATGGTGAATTTTCATTTCATTTATTATGCAGTTGATTACAAGATGCCTTTACCTGTAGACTTTGACCAATATTGTGTGGGGCTGGTCCAGTAAATGCCCCAGGTTATCAAATAGAGGGTTTATGACTGCTTTCTTTTAAACCCACAGTGATTTTAATGACTAGCGTGAAGACTACACCTGTTATATTCAGAGTTTGTAATACCAGGGTGCTGTGTGCTTTTTGTGATGCAGGTCACCTGTCATATCGGCAGCTGGCAGACGTGAGGGAGGTGCTGAAGAAAATGGGCACCTGGGACCTGGTGAGACTGCACTGCGGTGAGCAGCTGAAGGGAGACTACCAGGGCTGCCAGCACATTGCTCTCAACCGGCAGGAGACGGACGAGCTGGAGTTCTCCAAGATCAGGACGCTGTCTACAGAATCGCTCTGGGCCTTGCTGGGGCACTCTCCTCAGGTAAGAGCGCTCATAAGTGCATCTGTGATGTTTACTTCCCATGTCTGGCACAGGGATCACCCTCATGTTTTCGTAAAAGTACAGACAGTCACACACACACACATCACATACACAGACAGACACACACACGGGTATACACATGCATACACACATGCACACACCATTCACACAAACAGAAGTACACACATACAGTACACAGACAGAGTTCTTCCTCATACAGTCCAGCAAGCACAGAAAATGTGGGCTTTGACCCATATTATCTTATAATAGGTGGACAATATGCCTCATTTGAAACTGTTTGAGATTCCACATGGAGTTATTCATCTCTTCTATTCGATGCTTCATAAAATGATTTCATCTGATGATAAATAAATTTTCAATCATAAATGAGGACAACAATGAATTCTAATTCAGTCAAACACGTCCCATATAGTATCGAGACACCAGAAAACATAAAAGTACAGAAATACAATGAAAATGTAAATTTTTTGCAGATGCTCTCAGAGATTCTGAAGCATCCGCCAGAAAGACAACGCTCTTGTAATCCACTTCAGTTTTTCAAGGAGCGCGCTGATTCGTGATATAACATTGTACAGGCTTCGGCAAAAGAACTATCGCAGGACAAAAGGGAAAAGAAATAATGATAAATAATGAAACAGAAATAATATCCCTCCTCACCACCACCATTAAGATGACAGGAGAAAGGCCCGGTAAGTTTGCGTCTTTGTTTAACGCTGAGTGCTTTTTTTTGAGCACCCCGGCGCGAGCGTTCCTGTTTTATGGTTCGCGGTGTGAAAATGAGGGATGTCTGAGCGTGTGTGGTTGGCGAGGCTGGCGCTTTCAATCAGAAGACTTCATGGCAAAGGGACAGGCCTCTTTGAAGCCGTAATAAATTACCTACAAGTCCGGCAGAACAATAACAAAAAAAAAAAAGTGCACGCCATCCATTTCAGGACCATTTACAAGAAATCAATATCAATACTTAATGCAATACTGCTGAAAAATGAGCATAGATACAGGGGAGCATAAGAAAGCACAAATGAAAGACCTTGGGGCGGTCCCCCCCCACCCTCAAACCTCCCCAAACCTCAGGGGGAGAGGGGGCAGGAGGGAGGAAGTGAAAACCCATTTTCAGCTTGTTTTCGCATTTGTAGTAGCGTGATATTTTTCATTGCGGCCCGTTTGGATTCTGTGTCCTCCCTTTTGGGCATGGTGATGGCCCCGACCTGGGAAAGACAGGGGGTGGGAGGGTTGCGGGTGGTGGGGGGGGGGGGGGGGGTGGAATGTGTCATTCCTGTGCATGCAGGAGGCCGTGTCTCTGTGGTGTGTTTACCCCATGTCCACAGAGTGCCTAACTCACTCTCAGCCCAGATTTGAATATCTGCAAGTCCCACAGGGTTCTCCAGTGGAAGGCTATGAATCATTTTTCCCACTAGTAAAAATGAGCTCTCCATTTTCTCTGGGCAACGGTTATAAACCCGAGAGCGAAAATACCAGTGACTTTGTCTGTGTGCTCACACCACACTCCGGGACCCCCCTTTTATATTCTTCTATCATAAGGTTTGTTATTGGAGCTACTGTCATGTCCCTCCCTTTAATAAAAGTTGAAAAAATATATATTTTTAAGAATATACGCATGCACTTAATGCCAAGTATGTCATTGTCACTTTTCCTTGCAGCAAAGTGTACTTAAATCCTCAAGTATTACATTACTTCGCATTTCTCAGGAAGTGAATGTACCTGTGTTGCTAAAATATGGGACACAATTGAAAGTAAAGTGTCTTGAATTTTCCCCTGGTCTTGATCACTCACTTCCTGAGTTTGATGGCTTGTGGCTTCTGAAATTCAGCACCAGTGGAGACAGGTGTTTCAGGGCGACTTTGTGTAAGGATGTTAGGGTTATTGAACCTGTCAATCAAGACCTAGACCTCCTAGGCTTCTATGCCCCGTATGGCATTCACAGCCCTGATATTATGTTCCTTTGCACACCGTCACACGCTGCTCATTGGGACAGAAAATACAGCGTTGAACGTTACTCTGTGCCCCACGGCTGGCAAAAGAGCCTCCAGAAAACATGCCAGAGGTATCTGCTGTAGCACTACCACAGTGTTTTGTCTTTGTAATGAGTGTAGTAGCTGTGTTACCAATCACTGCTGAAAGAAACTTGTAGAGCCAAAACAAAGTAAAATTTATTGTCAGCGTACCGTGATGTTAGTAGCCCTGTCACACAGGCATGTGATTTTAAGTGTTTAAATCTATTTGACATACCTCTCCTGTTTGGATCGGTGTCTTTTTATAGTGAATGCATTAATATGTTGCCTCTGGGCCTGTTTGTTGATGTGGGACCTAAGCAGTTGTAACATCTGTAAATGTAAATCTGTAACATCTGTAGCATTTTTTTTTTTACATTTTTAGCTGTACATTTTAAACTTTTTCCATTTCAGTCCAACACAGCAAAGCAGAAGGACTGGATTTAATCACCAATTGTTATTGACTTTCAGTTGCAATTACATGCAAGTCTTAGTTATTATTATTTTTCTTCACAAACACAGTTCTGGAAGCTCAATGATCAAAAAATGAACAAAAATATGTTTGCATTAAACAATAAAAACTCTTGCATTCAGTTCTTCAGACAAACATTGATTAAACACTGGTAGTCGTCTTTGCAGAATTAGTGAATATATGACCAGCTGTCCCACCCAGACCATAGACAACTGAAGAGTGAAGCTCTACATCAGTGTGAGCCTGGAAGGCCCAGAATGTTTTGTTTTCTCTCAAACAAATCTCTGAACCAGGCTTTGCCCTAACAACCAGCAGATGGCACTGCAGCCAAGTTTTAAACAGCTAGCCGGCACGGCAGATCGTGTTACGGAATAGAAACGTACAACTGCATTTCTGTTTCTTTGGAATAGCACAGACTTTTCACAGTTGCGGGCAGGGAGACAGTTTGCGAAGGAGAGAGCACAGAGAGAGTATCAGTGACGGTGGTGCAGGTTGTCCGTGAACATCGCCAGCGGTTCCAACTGCACTTATACCCCGATTTCCCTTAAAGGCTACCTGATCAAATGACCCTCTTTCTGAGAAATACAAATGCTTCTGGTCAAATAATAAACAAAATGGTCTTTTTTTCCCTCTCCCCCCTCTTACTCATGTTTCAGAGCCTCAAAAGCACTGAAAATATGCTTTAAGACTTTGAATATCCCTTTCTGGATAATCAAAAGGTGAATAACACCAATTAGTCTTTAGAGGGTAGAGTATTTTTGTATTGTTGGGGAAGGTATCAGGTTTAGGGAGGAAACTTTGTCACCCCTTCAGTTAAGGCCCTTGGAGAGTTGGTAAGTGTTTATTAGGCTCAATAGAAAGCGCAGAACAAAGGCATCAGATATTCTTACTGACTCGCATAGTTGCATCGTAATTACAATATAAGCTGCAGCAGTCGTAGGGGTTGAAATTTGGCAGCCGTTCAAATCTGAGCTTTTGAATCAGCTGGCCCATTTGTATTGTATTTTCAGCCCAGGTAAGCTGGAGGACAGATATTAGCAGAACAATGCGGATGACTTTGGTGGTATCATATATTACGTAGCGGGTGTAGGAAGAGGCTAGTCAGAAGTGTGGTGACCTACATAGGCAGAGGTTCACGGGGTGATATGTCAGTTCTCTCTTGTCAAGCTAAGGGCATTATATATCTTTGCATTACAGATCTTCCTACCACATGGTGCATCTGGGGCTGGTTAAAGTATTGTTAATAGTGGAGATCATGAAGGTGTCCAATAATACAATTAATTGAAACAGTATATACAGATTTGAAGACTTCTGCATATTCACCGCCACAAAAGCCAATCCTTGCTTTAATTATGTAGTAGCAGATAAGCCTATACAATTATGCTGTCTGTATAACTGTTAAATGTGTCATGTAAAATACATATATTTTACGACTATGACATATACATAGCTATAGTTAAGAATGCAGGGTACATGAAGTGATAATAAAATAAACATATATAATTAATACCTAACAGCAGCCAGGGGTTGGATTTGTAAAAATTCAGTAAAATAAAATAAAATTGGAATGAAAAACATCATAAAGCAGGAGTACAGTAAATAAGGAGTTGCAGCACTGATACCTTCCAGGGCATGCTGGGTGAAAAAAGCTCATCGTTCATGGGAACACGTGAGCTGTGCGTAAATCATCAGCTTTATGTGAGAAGCAGGATCCATTTGAAAAAGAAATTGAGAGAATACTTGCACTTCACTCTCACTGCGGCCCCTGTGCAGGACTTTTTGGGATATATGTCTTTTAATGAGCCAGAAGAGAGCTATGCGGACTGTACCTCTTTAAACAGGGAGAATTTAGGCGAGGAAGGCTCTGCAGATGAGTCTCCATGGCTTCAGGGAAAAGAAAAAAATATAGCTTCATCATGTACTCCTAATTTTATCTCTCAGAGAAAGGACACTCTGAGAGAGAACTGCAGGATCCATCAGTATAATATGTTTCCCAGAGGGAGAATAACCAACAGGTTATCCAAGCAGGGAGGAACTAAAAAGTGCCCCTGTGTTTACTATATACTGGAGATGTATATGTGTGTGTGTGTGTGTGTGTGTGTGCAAACATGTAGTAGTGCATGTCTAGGGATGCATTATGGACATACAGAAAATCAACCGTTAAATATAGGTGGAGAAGCATCATTTTCAGACGCATTTATTTTCGTATTTTCTCCAGAGCACTGTGCACTTGCTGGTTAATCCAGCGAGTAAAAAGGCCTGAATGCGTGGGCCTGTCTGTTTGGGTGTCTCTGGCCAAGTCATGTGACTTTGCATGAGTGTGTCACCAAATAACGCGCCCCCCCCTCCCCACCCACCCGCTCCCTTTAATTCTGCTCTTTCCTGGCATTGATGGTTTTTCAGATCACTTCCATTAACATTGGCATGCTGAGCGCTAATTACTCACTCAGTGTTCTGGGCTGCCGAGCGCTCATTTCGGTAAGCAACGCTGTCCGCTTGCAAGATGCTCGTTAACCGAATGCGCTTAATTATATAAGAAGATAATTGCATGTAAATGTTGCGTCTAAAAGCACCTATCAAGCCCGCCTGCTGTTTTTAATAGGCCCCGGTGACTGGGATTTCTGTTTTGTTTATTTTAGAGGGAGGCAATTAATTGATTTACCTAATGAAGTAAATATGCCCGGATACTCTCTCCAGGCAGGGTGGCAGTCGCCCAAATTGGATCCAGTTAACATATACCCGGTGGCCATGTTAGCTTTTTATTTATGCTCTTTGAGATAATCTCCCGCTGAAGGTGCTAAATGTACATTATTGGCAGGATTGATCTGATACTGCACCTTGCCCATCCGTCAACTTGCGAGCTTTTGTTCCTTTGCTAATGGCCAGATTGGTAAAACACTCACAGATGAACACAGTTACAAGAATCCCTTTTCTTTTTTTTTGTGATACCCTGATGCAGTTTTAGGAATTGTATAAAAAGGGCTTTGTAAGTCCTTTTAATTCTTCAGCATAATTAATAGTAATGAGAAATCGTCCTCCTACTGCTGCGTGTTGCAGGAAGTGGGCTATTATTTAACATGCAGACCCATGTTGTCTGCCTCCCTCTGGACTTATTTCGAGACTAATTTGGAAGGATTACTCTGCTAAGTATGTAAGTACATAAAGTGGTTAAGACATATATAGTCATAGTTATGCGAAGTATAATCTCCCACCCCATCTCCCCCTCCCCCTGTTCATTTATCATATTCATGGGAATCAAATGAGCCAGCAATTCATTATTAATATTTCATCGGCTGTGACGAACGACGCCACTGTAAATCCTATTGAATTAGAGTGCAGGGGAAGGAAAGGCTGCTGTTTTCAGAGGAAGTGGAGTCAAGGGTACAGGCAGGCTGGGGGTCGGCGGACATGGGGGTCCGACGGGACGTCCCAGCGGTGTGATAATGGAGGGGATTCCTCCTGAGCAGCAGAAGGCAGGTTCCCACGGGACCTGTTGGGTCCAGAAGGATCCATACAAGGCCCCCGGTTCAGAATGCCATGGCAAATAGCCCTCCAGCTGCCCCGCGCGCTCAATACCGCTCACGTTGCCCTCTCAGGCCGGTCTCTGGCGGCCCCTCGGCCCGGCCCGCGGGGACCCGTTGTGTTAAAACATGATATGTTATTTTCCAAAAAATATTTGTAAATGGAGGCCTCACTGCTCACCATTATGCCCCCTCCCCTTGTCTACCCCCCCCCCCCCCCCCAACACCATCTTTCAAAGGGAAACGCGATACCCCCTAGATACATGTCACAAGATGCATTCCCCCCAAACCCCTTCCCTGTTCTGTGTAACATGTCCATCTTAGTAACGTTCTAACGGTCTCCTCATCACCATTCACAAAAACACCCATTGTTACAATCTTTGAATTCTCACATTGTCCATTATTTTGCAAAGATAAACACTTTGTGGAAAATGTGTTTAACAAATGTCATGACAGAAAGGCAAAGAAATGTTTTTTTTTTCTTCGATTTTTTTAATTTAGTGGTGGAAATGCAACTGTAAAATTCCTGGAAAAGGGCAAATTAATATTAAATATGTGGTGTTTCTGGAACAAGCACTTTTAGATAATAAATTGATGTTTCGATTAGATGGTCTTTTTGCAGAGCCACTCAGGAAACAAATCCGCCACAAGAAACCAAATATTGTAGAGAAGCTGGCAGAAAACGCTCCATTGATTTTTTTTCTTTCTTTTTCCCTCATAGTGCATAAAAACCTGCTCATTACTCCCATTGCATTTATAAAGAATTCAAGATAAAACAGTTAATGATAATAATGGACAAAGCAAAAATGCTATATTAATATTTACATTACATTACATTCATTTAGCAGATGCTCTTATCCAGAGCGACTTCCAGCGCAAAAGAACAGAAGTGCATCCAGTCAAGTTGAAAGCATTTCACAGTGTTTCAAACAGTTATATTCAGCGTTTTAAATGAGGTGTGTCTGTCCACAGTAAACATTAAAAGGCTTGAGAAGTGTGTGGCCACATGATCCAGAAAGAGCTGCAACATCTAGAACATTCTGTACACGGATCAGCATGTTGTCTGCCGCTGCTGAAAAAAGACCAATGTACAGGATTGAAATTGTCCAGTAATTTACATTTACATTTATTCATTTGGCAGACGCTTTTATCCAAAGTGATTTAGAAGTGAGGCAGAGTTCAACACAAGCAAAAAACCATATAAGGAGTCGGCAATATTAGAAGCGCTGTATGACCAAGTTTCAGTAGTTGGCCAGACAAGGTACAAGCTAGCTGGTAGAAGTAGGTGGTAGAGATACAGTAATTCCCAAAACACCTTTAAGGAGTTGGTAAAAGTGCGTGGGAAAGGAGAAACAACAGCAGCATCTCCGCTGATCATTACTGAGGATAAGTAATGACTCCTTGTCTTGCACACTGGTGTGAAGACAAGGGCATAGCGTTTCACTCATCAAATCCATATACTGCTGAAGAGGGAAAATATTTCATTTGAAGGGTCGTTGCCATTTAATTATGCAGCATGTTTAGCGTGTTCATTTTTCAAAGACACGGATCAGAGGCTGTAAGTAGCCACTGCTCAGGGACGCTTGAGTGTATCGGGAGAAACCCGATCGGTCCCCAGACGCACTTTCAGCCCCCGAAATAAGATGCATCTTTGATTCGCTACCTGTAAACAGATGGAGACAAGAGGAGTTCTGACCATCCAGCCTGACCTGTCACTCTGGCGTTTGTTCAGAGTGAAGAAGGATCATCGGATGACAGGGGCTTTCACTGAGCCATCAGCTGAGTCCGGTACAAACAATGCCCAAGTTTCTCACCGCTGCTCCAGATCCCTTTTAAATGATAGCAGTGGCGTTTGTCTAAAAAATAGCTTTGCTATTGCACTCTTTAGTCCTCATATTGCATATAGGGTGGCGGTGTAGCATAGTGTTAAGGAGCAGGACTCGTCACTGAAAGGTTGCCAGTTTGATTCCCTGCTGGAGCACTGCTGCTGTACCCTTGGGCAAGGTACTTAATCCACAATTGCCTTAATAAATATCCAGCTGTATAAATAGATGACATGTAAAAAATTGTAACCTATGTAAGTCGCTCTGGATAAGAGCGTCTGCTAAAAGCCAGTAATGTAATGTGATGTAATGTAATGCATGAACACAGTTAGTCTTATCAAACCAAGAGAAGCAGGTGACATACTGTCTCAAGCCCAGTTATGGTGTATGTATGTCTGCTTGCCTACTGAATTCAAATTGGCTTTGGAAATATCAGCAGTGCTGTCAAATATCTGAAAATCATACTCAGGGAATATGTCCAGTTGGACATTCTAAGCACATGTCTGCTTGAATGCTCCTTTCAAGGCCAATTTATAAATAATTTGTGTGGCCAGCCAGCCTCTTACCCTGAGTTTTATTTGCTCATGAAAAGTTGTCAATACATTTATTATGGTAATAACATGCAAAACTGCCAGTCATGGGTCACACAAATTTGGTGCATTACTCATTAAGAGCTGAGCACTGCTTTCTGTCACTGCCCTCCATATTTCAAGCAAGGCATGCCTTATCGGGTTTCAGTTAAGTCATGCTAGATAGCCATTTCGCGGGAAGCAGAATGAAGTTGCTCACTTGTTAATTGTACAAGTGTATCAGAGAAAACCAAATCCTCCCTCTTTGAAAACCAATACTTAAAATACAATAAATCCCACTCATCTGATGAAATGATACATTAGCTAGCTTTGTGTGTCATTCGGAAGTCTGCTTTTTTAATCAGGTTTGCTTCAACCGTTTCACTGATAGTGGCCAGCTGAGATGGTGGGGGGGTGGGGGGAGAGCGATCTGACCCCGGGGTGGAGAGTGAAAGAGCAGAACAGGCTACAATTAATTAATTAGAGGGTTTATTTGGAGACCGCTGAGCTGGCCTTATTCAATTTCTATGGATCGAGGCGTAATCAGCGCCGATGACTCGCAGAGCGTTCCAGGTTGTGCTGGTCCTCCCGGGCTGTACAGACACAGCGTGCCGCTGGATTGTGTCATTGCTGCGCACTATTGACAGCCCGCAAACACACACACGCCCCGCAAACACACACGCCCCGCAAACACACACGTACACACAAACACACACGTACACACAAACACACACGCCCCGCAAACACACACGTACACACAAACACACACGTACACACAAACACACACGCCCCGCAAACACACACGTACACACAAACACACACGTACACACAAACACACACACGCCCCGCAAACACACACGCCCCGCAAACACACACGTACACACAAACACACACGCCCCGCAAACACACACGTACACACAAACACACACGTACACACAAACACACACGCCCCGCAAACACACACGTACACACAAACACACACACGTACACACAAACACACACACGCCACCACATCCACACAACCCTACCAACAGAGATACATACAAACAATCACACCACACAAACACATACACGCACACACACACACACACCCCACGACAAATGCGTAATCACACCAACACAGATACGTACAAACAATCCCATCACACATAGATGCATATGCATATTTATGCACACGCAACTATACCACAAACATACAGACACAAATAATCACATCGCACATAGATACACATGCATATTCATGCTTACACACACAACTTCACCACATGCAGGTACACACCACACACACACACACACACACACACACACACACACGCACACACATCCCACCATGTATACACAAACACTCCAGCACAGGAACATACAATCACACCACTCATAGATACACATGCACCTTTGTGCGCACATGCACACACCTACACCACACACAGATACACAGACCACACAGACACCACACCTACAGAACCCAGGTGTGGTGTAGAAATAGCCCCAAGGTCCCTCCCAGGGGCCTGTGAGCATCAGAGCTGAACAGGGAAAACCAGGTAGATTTGTAAACAGGGCTGTCCATGTTAACGGTCACACATCGATGCACTATTAGATTATGCGGGGAGACAACTTGATTATATGCTGGGAAATAGTATGTTTGATCAGAGTCAGAGATTTGGATACCTCGTTGTGTCATGGTAGTGCTTTCACAGCTTTGGCCAGAACAGATGGCCTGTATCTGTCAGTCTGGTGACCAGACAAGGTTTAAATCAAGTAGAAGTTTAATGGAAAAATGTTTGCAAGTGCAGTGGGGGCTAAATGGCTGAATGTAGAATAGGAAGATAGAAAGGTGTTCAATGTATCTGATGATTCCTTAAATATCAAAATTTTTAAAAAAATGGAAATCAACCAAATTACAAGATCTGAAAGGGTCTTCATAATTTGGCATTACAAAATACCTTAGAATGTCTCTCTTCCAGTTTCGAATTGCCCAGTCTAGCATAAGTGTGCCTCTAAACCTTCGTGAACCTCCCACACACTCAGATACTCAGACAGTACACCATGATGTCATTGTCCGCCACACACTTAGACACAGAGTAGGTACACTTTAATATTGTTTACCACTGCACTGTCAGATACAGATTAAATATACCTCAATGTCATTCAAACATGATGCTTGTCTGCACTGGTCCCTCGGTGTTGGCATGAACTTCCCACGGCAGTCAGGACAGCGGAATGACTGGCCATCTTACACTGCAGACTGAAGACCCACTTTATGTGTAGTATGTTTTGAATTCTATGAACTAGTGACTGTGATGTGTTGGTAGTGTGGGCACTTGGCTTCCCTTTGTTTCTAGGCTGTCTAGTCAGGTTAGCAGATGTTAGCTGGTGGTAGGGCTTGAATAGCTCACACTCACTGGTCTGGGAGTGTTGTTCACCTGGTCTGGCACTGTTGCTCATTTAACTTGAATGGATGCACTTCTGTTCGCTTGTGCTGGGAGTCACTCTGGATAAGAGCATCTGCTAAATAAAGGAAACGTAATGTAATGTAACCTAATGTAATGTAATTTCCCACTGCCAATGACAGGACCCATATCCTCACATTCCGCACCCATCCCTAGTGTTTCCAGTGGCAAGCCCGAATCCACTCACCCCCAGTCTCACCCCCCCCCCCCCCCCCCCATCTCCCTCACCCTCCGTGGGGTGGAGCTCTGGGCAGCAGTAATGGGGGGCCGGCTGCCGAGTGACCTGCCCTGGCTGTCAGTCAGCTGCTCCCCGCTGCCTGTTAGCGCTCCGTCGCTCCGATTATTTATCCGGACAGATGAGCCGGGCCTTAATTGGCCTTGATGAATGTGATTGCTTTTAATGGCCCCGCTCATGTCATATCTGAAAAATGAACCACTTCTTAATTTTCTAAAATAGAGGCACTTTGCTTCGCTTGTGTTTTTTTTTTTTTAGTTGTTGTTGTTCCTTTATGTTGAGGGAAAACGGTACCACAAATAAGACAGATGGGTCTGTTCTTGTAGTAAAAGCTGATGCGAAAGCCGTAATTTTGTGCTTTTTTTCACCCCCCCTGTTGGTGTGACCTTTCCCTTTGTCTTTGACTGGTGAGAAGGACAGTGATGAGTCAGGTCTGTTTCGGTGCAGGGCGGCCGGCGTCGGTAGACTGTCTGCCTCCAGTCTGTGAATTTGAATCGGAGCGGTGGGCTAATGTGGCCGGCATTAGAGCTTGGCGGGAAGTGGAGGGGGGAGGCGGGGGGTCGGGGGGGTGGGGGGGGCAGCGGGTAAGATGTCACGTTCGTCTGTCAGCGAGCAATTAGACGTGGCACCTCAAGCAGATCAATTTAATTTCAGCCAGGGCCCTTTTTTCTTCTTTTTTTTAATTTTCCATTTCTTTTTTCCCATCTTCTTCATCTTCTTGGTGAGCGGGTGACGTTGCCCTTTGCCTGCGTCTGTTTGATGCTCTGCCACCACGATGGTCTTTTCATTGACCCAAGCTTATTACATCTCCCCGGGGAGAAGACTCAGCGGAGCGGTCGGCAAAGATGCTCCCAAGAAATGGAGCACTGTAATAAAACAGTACTTGAAACATCAACATCCCTGGGCCTAATTAGAGCTGGGCTAATGGGCCCTAATTGCGCGTCCGAGACGCGCTCGTCGAGTTCCTTCCCAGCGTAACTTGACTACACGTCTCTTTTGCACTGATTAATGGACCAGGAGCCACAAACTAAAATGCAGTTCATTTATTGCGAGATCTATCGTGGGCATGAAAAGGAAGAGAGAGCAGGAATTATTAACCTCCTGTTGCTGGAGTTACATTTCATGTCTGGGCTTGCTGTGGGTCCCTTGTAGATTTAAGCTTGTTAATTGTGCTTACCGCTGACATTCTTCTCCGCATTGCTGAAGCCCCCCTGGTGCTTCCTTCGGCTGAAATAGACTGTGCTGGTGGAGGCTGGTGGGATTTGAACAGGAGCTAGGGTCCTGGATCAGTCATATTGACTGCTTTATGCTTTTAGTTGATCTAATTACCAAAAAGTTGGGTAAGTGGCCACCAGTTTCTGGCTGTCTAATGCATCCTTTGCAGAGAAGGTGCCAGGTTTTGGCTTTTATACATACTTTTAATACATTCTGTTCTTAGTCCTTTCATTGAGGAGAAAGACTAGAGCCATTTTCGGGCAGTGAGCAAGGCAAATCATTTTCAACAAGGACACAAATCTCCTGGTTTGAATTATCATATTTTTTCCCCCTCATGTGGAAAACCACTATGGGGGGTGGTCTGTAAAGAAAGCTCTCTGTCAATCTTTGTGGTGGTTTCCCCATATTGTGGTTAGAATTTTAATCAAAAAAATTATTTAGTCTTTTAGCTGTTGATATATACGTTTGAGCTAATTTATGTTTGCATACACTGAAATGAAACTCTTCTCAGCTGTTTAGCTAGGATGCTGATGTGGTTGAAATAAATAAAAAGGGAAAGGTGCGCCCTCAGTATGCCCACTACTGCCACTCTTTGCCTCTTTTTCATTTAAGACCAATTCTCCTGCAAAAGGTTGCACCAGTGTCATGTTGTAACGTATTGTAGTTAATACTGACATTGTTTGTTGTTGTGTGGTTCTTTGAAAAGGAGTCAAATTATTTGATTGTAGTTGTCATGCTCTCTGTGTTGCATCTATGTATTAGTGAAGTGTGTGTCGATACTTCTTACTGATAATGAACTATTTATGTTAAAAAATACTGTAATAGCTAACTTTTCAAGCTTTCAATCTTTAAAGCCTAGCCTAACCTCAGGACAAAATAAGATACACTTGTTTGTGTGACTTGCTCTTGTGTGTGTGTGTGTGTGTGTGTGTACCTGCATTCATTTTGTCCTTGATTACAGTAAGTAGGTATTAAGTGGTTTTATAAGATTATCAAGATGGATGTGTACTTTTGTCTGAAATGAGGAAATTGTTATGGTTGGATTTATTTTATTTTATTTTACTTTTTGTGAGCAGATACAGGAATCACATGGTATTCACTTTAACATTTAATGGCACAAATGTTAGATGGTGCAGGATGGCCTGAGCATCTTACTTTGAAAGGATTATAAATGATGTGAGTGCTTTTCACCCTAGTCAAACTCTGAATGTACTTGAAAAGTTTTTGAAGGAAACCAATTCCCTCATAATTCAGAATGCAATAATGACATTTTTGTAATGTAAAACATTGCCCCCATCCCAGCTCATGAAATTAGTGAAAATTGCGGTCATTTTCAGATTTCTGCACTTGCGAAATGATTCTTCAAAAGTGGCAGTGATTCGAAGTAATTGGCTGAAAAGTACATATTGGAAGCCAGAGAGAAAGTTACATATAATTGCGCATTACTTAAGTACCCTGAATGCAAAGCAGGCCTGGGAAATGACTGCGGGCTCAGAAGTATGGTTAATGAGTGTGCATGGTGCTCGTCTTGCAGAAGTCAGGGGGAGTATCCCTGATGGTGCTGTTCAGGATGATTGATATGCCTTTTTTTACTCCGATATCGGGGGTTCTTGAGCAATTGGCCACATTAAAGAGTACCGTTGAGAAAATCGGTGTCTGCCCTTGTGCAGATCAACCAATAGGGGGGTTCGATGAGGGCAACCTCCCATAAGATCTGCGAAAAAAAAAAAAACTGTTTTAAGGGCAATTCAAGTATTCTCTTTAGTTGAAATCCATGTGCATTTTGTTGCTTCAGTTTTATGTTTGACACAATAATCCATACGTACAACAGTAATGATAATATCATGTAATCTGATGCAGGGCTTAGTTTCAGTGATACAAATTAATCTTCAGTAATTTGTACCAATAGTTGGATGAAGCCCCCTAACACTGCGAAACAGTGTTTAAAGAAACATTTCATTGTCTGCCACTGGAAGGTTTGTTAGTCTCAGGTTGTGTGAAAAGCCCAGTTGTATCTGCCCCAGACTGTGCTGTGATAGGCCCATGGAAGAGCTTCATATGTGTGTTTTCTGTCACATACTCCTATAGCCACTTTCTTTCATCTGTAGTGGAAGTTGAAAGCTGTGATATTGTGTTTAAACTGAAAAATACTCTGTTATATAAATACCTTTTTTATGGTTGACATTTTCAGTTGAACTCAGTCAAAACTAATTGAAAAGGTGTTACATGAAAAGTGTTACATTAAGATGCTGTGATTCTAGCATTTTTGTTGATTGGGCAAGATGGGTGTGGCCTATCTTGGGTTACTTACATTTCATAACAGAAGCAGACAAGGCAGTGAAACAACTCATAGCAAAATTAGATTAGAAGCAAACAGAAATACACAGTCGTGACATTTCCCTGGTTAATAAGCACTCCTGCAAGTGAATAAACAGACAGCACCTGGGTACTTAAATGCTGTGTGATTCTCCTATGCTTATTTAGCCAGAACAGATGCTGACCAGCCGCTGTCTCAATAGAACCACTTTCCCCTTCTCTCCCCCAGTCTGGCTTCAGATCAGCTGCTGTGTTTTCCACTTTACAACATATTGATTTATGGGCTAATACGCTTTCCATTGTCCAGCAATTAACAGCTTTTTTGTGGTCGTATTTGCATCACTGTAAACCTTAATACCGGTCACTTAATTACAGACCAGGCTGCGGTGCGGAAGTCGGACCATGTCTGCGTATGTGACACTCGCCCTAATTGCCCTAATCTCCTAAACAGCCTGTTCTACTGTTCAAGGAATTTTTTTTTTTTTGGTTTTGTCTTGTTGTTGTTTGGGTTTTAATTAGGCCGTGGTCTGCAGCGTGCAGGATCGTCGGGTCAGGAGATGCACTTTATGCCTTACCGTGTGTTTCAGGGCCTCCGGGACGATCCGGGCCAGGCAACAGATAGAAATAAAGGGGAAATCAATAGGGGTTCATTAAAAGCGGCGGATGGTCACAGCCGTCGAACGGCTTAATTACAGTTTCAGAAGCGTTTGCTTTAATTGGGAAGAATAAAGAGAGTGAAGTGGAGTGAATGATGGAATTAGCATATCTATCAGTGAGTCGGATCACCCCCCTGGCCCTCTGCTCTGATGCCTAGTCTGAGGAGCGTTCTCTGCTGCTCCAGGTGGGTGGGCGGGAGTGTGTGTGTGTGTGTGTGTGCGTGCGTGTGTACATGTGTGTGGACTGTGGAAATATGCAACAGCAGTTTGCAAATCATCAGTTTGCAGCTAGGAGTCATTCAAGCAGCAGACGTTTGTCATGTTTCAGTCTTGTTTTTCTGATTGGATTGTACAAGTCAAAACCGATTTATGAAAGAAAAACAGGTTTGCTTATTACCATGTCAGAGCCCTGAGTGAAGTGTTATTTACACACAAATCATGTGGAAATGGACATATTCAATGAATGAGTTGCCCTTCTTTGTAATCAATACATCTGCGGGTAAACTTGTTTGTTGCAGTTTTTTAATTGTCTTTTTTAGCCATCCCTTCGGGATTAATAAAGGGATTAACAAAGTGTTTCTTATTCTTATTCTTATTTAAGACAGTGTACTTCTTTTGTAATATGTTTGTAATATTTAGACACATATGGACTCAGTTCACATGGGAACAAAGCACAAGTTTAACACAAAACTGTCTGAACAGAACATAACACCTCATCATGTTGCATTTTTGAGAGTCTCTGTCAGTGTTCTCAAAACAGCTCAAAGTAACCAAAAGCCAAGCAAATAACAGCCACTGAACCAGAAAGAACTTTTTTGAATAGAGGCACACAGGCGAAGGCAGACAGCAGCAGCTCTGTGCGATTCACTGCAGATCGACTCAGAAAGGTTCCAGGGTGAGTTATTGAATGATATTAATAAGGGCGGAAGGGAGTGCTGTAGGCAAGTGTGCAGATACACCGGAGACACTTCCCTGGATCCCTGTAGAACAAATGGAGAAAAGGCACAGCTGTATCACACCATAAAATATGACTTAAGATAAAAATGTAAAATAAGCCCTCTGTCATTCAACTGCGGAGCTCAGCTGGGTGTGTCGTGTAGAGCTGTAAACATCATGGAAAGGAAAGGTAGAGACATCAGACACTAGCAGAGGGAAAGGAAGATAGATCAGACACTAGAAGATGACAAGGAAGATAGATCAGACACTAGAAGGGGGAAAGGGAGAGAAATCAGACACTGAAAGGGAAAGGGAGATCAGACACTGGTGGGAGGAAGGTGGAGGGATCAGAAGCTGGTGGGAGGAGATCATACACTGGAAGAGAGAGAGATCAGACTTTGGAAGGAGGAAAGAGAAAGAGATGAGATACTGGAAGGAAAGTGAGAGAGATCAGACACTAGAAGAGGGAAAATGAGAGAGATCAGAGGCTGGTGGGAGGAAAAGGAGAGAGAGATCAGGCACTGGAGGGGGAAGCTGAGACAGAGGCACTGCCCCTCTATACATCTGTAAGTGTAATTACACTGTAATCGCGCGTTTCAGTTCATCAGCTGTTCTCAGTCCCAGTCCCCATTTTCCCCTGAAATGCAGGCGCATGTTTCAATTAGCGACACAAAAGTTTTTTTTTTTCTTTCTCTGAAAATGCTTCTTTGTCCATCGTGCTTCCACCCAGCTAAAGGGCCAGGCGTGCACTTCAGCAGTGAAAAGGTTGATTTATAATTTTGTGGCATTACCATCTGTCGTAGTTACACGAAATTACCAATAAACCAGTTAGTAAACACTTTGCCCCATTGTCTGTTGTTTTGATAATCACCCATAATAACATCCAGCATCAATATGGTCTTTAAACCCGATTTAGGAGTTAATGGAATAAGAGGCAGGCAGTCAGTGTATGCAGCAGGGTAATGTCATTAGAAATGTTTGTGAAGAACAAATTAAATCAGCTGTAAATTGTGCTCTCAAGTCAGGCAGAAAACCAGCCTCATTCAAGAGAGGGGGGGATTCATATTTTAACCTCTTGCAGAAAATGCACTTAAACAGATTAAAATAAAGTAGGGACTATGAGGATGGATGTAGATGGTAATTGCTGCAGCTCTAATGGCTTCCTGTTAGCCATGCCGGCCTGTAGGCAGAGCTATTTTAAAGTTAGCCGGTGATTGAGGTCATAGCTTTGAGCAATCTGGTGATTAAACTGAATTGTGCATGTCACCAAATAGCAAGATTATCCACCTGATGGGGTTGTTCAACACAGGAGGCTTTCCACTCCTTTTTTTGGAGGGCCGGTGTTTTTACACCTCTGTGATGCTGTGCTTTTTATGTAGTATTTTAGGGATTTTCTGCCTTGTTGAAAACATAGCATGCTACACGCCGCTGTACGCAGGTGTGCCTCCCACCTCCTGCCAGCGCCAGTTCCGGCGATGCTTTTCACACGTGTGCAAGCGCAGTCATGTGACTTGGAGGTTAATTAAAGGGCATCTTGAGAGACATTAAAATGTTTAACAGGTGATCCCTTACTTTGCAGTTCAGCAGTCGTGCATATACGAAAAACTGCAAAACTGGTTTCATGCTGGGGGAAACTGTCTCCAGCAAGAATCCAATGCAGTCTCCATGTTACAGGTGACAGGCCTGAATGTACCATTTATGGAAAAAAATGACACTTCTTAATATTTTAGTTGAAACCCATAATCCTTCCAGTGCCAGGAATACACTCAGGAATACGCTGAAGCTGGTATGTGCCTGTTAGCGTAACACTTGTATAATGATAAAGCAGGTGTAAATTCCAATTCAGTGCGGTGAGACACAAAATAACATTGCACATAACGAGTGTTTAGAGCTTGCATGCTTTTCAATGATGAAGAAGGGTTTTTAAAAATGGGTCACAAAACCATGGTATGTGCAAAGAGAGAGGTGAGTTATTCATGGCAGTGATATTTTGAGACATGTTTAAGTCATTCTTGAATCATTGCAGCATTGCAGAACAGTGCCATTATAATGTGTTTCCCCATGATTACAAATTATCGATCATATTCAAAAATAAAATTCCAATTGGCATGGATTATTTCACGTGGAATCTGCCCGAGGGGGGTCATGTTTCCTTTGCCACACCCTGGCCTAAATGGGTGGCTGACCCTAGGGACTGATGTCATTCTGTGGTTATGACTTTTGTTGTTATGTCACCAATAGGTTTCTCACCTTTGTTCTTTGTATCACTGAAACCAGGTCTGTTTTGTTCTCAGTTCTACAGCAGCTGCTATGGTTACTGTTATCCTCAATTGCCTGTCTCAGCATAAATTTGGCAGCATTTTTATTCCTTAATGTCGTTTTTACTTGGTGTTGTCTCTTGTCCCATTTTGCTACATTGAAAGCGTGGTTCTCAGGTTGATAAATAGGTTTGATTTCATTTGTCACTCATATTGTGTAATGTTAAACGTAAAAATAATAAAGCTTAGTATGTGTTCTGTAGCAAAAATACATCAGAGTGTGCCAATGAAAGAGAGCAATAATGGACAGTAACTGAGCGTATTGTTGTCACTTTTGCACAATGCCGTACATACGTATATGAGAGGACAGCCTTGATGAGATCGTCTGGCGCTAACCCGCGGTCGCTGTGACCGCGTTTTCGGTGAGCTCGGCTGGTTTTCAGCGCTCCGGCCGTCTAAGTCCCGGTGACAGACGAGTTAAACAAAGAAGTGGCACATCCCCAGCGCCGGTGTGGGTTTACATTCAGACCGGGCTCACCTGAAACACGGCACCCTTCTCCCCTCCAGGTGAAAACGGCCGGGCTGATATTCAGGCGGCATTGTGTAAATTTACAAGGGAAAAGCTGCGCATATTGAATGGCAAACATGCAGGTGACGACAAGTCCTCCCAGAAAACAAAGTGTCTGCCATTACTCACCTAGCGGCCGCTTGTCAGGAGCGCCGCCGTCACCTACATAAATCCACAACTCCTGGCATCTCCTGAGAAAGCCGGGAATGCGGGGATCTTCAGGGGAGAGAGAGGGGAGGGTGTCTGGCAGAGGTGTCTGGTGACATTAAAGATTTTCATGAGGTCATATTTCAGCGTAAGCGTTAAAGTTCCTGTTAAGAGGGCAAATTTAATAAGTGTTTTGAGGGGAACAGAGTGAAAAATAAACAAAAATACGGCTTAGCTCAGCATGGAACAGACATAGTAATCAGTACAAACTGACTGTATAGTCTCACCTTCCATTTTGGCTCATAGCCAGAGTGCAGGAAGGCAAAATCTTTGAGGGATACATTGTAATTTTATGTATAATATAACATAATATAATTATTTATTGACTAGATCATGTAATTAGACTTTTAAACATCAGTCTTTGAAGTGGTTAAGAGGCTTGTCCTAAAATTGACTTCTCATTCTGAGATGCGAATCGATGGCTTTTGAGCAGTTCTTGGCACTGCAGACAGGAGAGACCAGTTTACATCTGGAAGCGTTCAGAATGGCCATAAATTCCCAAGATAGCTCTTTTTTGTGAAAAAAGAGAAGGGTTTCAGTATCAGATAAGGAGGGCAAGAGGTGAAAGGTAAGGCCAGCGACGGGATCAATGACTCCTCAGCAGACTGTAAGGGAAGAAAGCAGTTGTTCGCTCATTGACACGCTGGGGTTGATGTCACAAAGGCGTTTCGCGTGACACAGAAAGCACCTGTGAGAGCGCGCTGATGTTGGGGTTGTGATGTCATTCCAGCGGCGGGAGGGGTGAGGGAGGGGTGAGGGAGGGTGGGGTGTGCGGGGGGGGGGGGGACAGTCGACAGAATTGAGTGAGGCCAAGCAAGTTCTCGGTTCTTTGTGTTTCGGGCTGCTTCGTGCCTCTCCACCGCCCCCCTCGGGGTTTTGTCCTCTCGGTAGATCCGATCTGAAGAGGCTGCCCTCTGCCGTGACAGGTGACACGCCACAGGCCAACACCCAGCCCGACAACAGGCAGATTGAAGAGGCGGTGTTCCACCTGCCAGAAATGGCCCGTGGCATCCAGTGAAGCCTACAGAGGGGTGAAGGAGGGGGTGCAAGAGGAAAGGGACAACCCCTGCCCCCATCCGCACCCCTCCCCCCACACACACACACACACACACACACACACACACACACAAACACACGCATGCATACACACACATCGAGTCTAATCATTTGCATGACTATTAACTGGGTTGCTATATAGTACTAGACAGGCATATCTATATCACTGTATATGTGTATGTATCTACATACTGTAAATATGTGAATGCATTTTAACATATACATCACATCATCCCCATAGTCCACACACACACACGCACGAACGCACACTCACGCACACACAGAGGCCTTCCACCATGCTGACCCACTCAAAGTTGTAAAACGGACACAGTCATAGCCACAACTCAATCAAAGCAATCAAAAAAAGAATGAAAATCTATCATGCATGTTTTTACAATTATATTGTCCGAATGTGCTAGACAGAGTAAGTTTTCCAGGGGGAATTGACAAATACCAAAAAACCCAGAGCCGGTTGTGGAAAAGCTGGAAAATTATTTCCCAACCCTAGAAAAAAGTGGTTTAGAAATGCTCCTGAGAAAAAGTGGAAAAGAAAACAAAGGGGTTCCAAATATAGACAAACAAAGGCTTGCAAAAGAGCGCATCTGACAGTTAACTTCATAAATTTAACTTATGGCGGCAAGAGGGATGGTCATCAGAGGGATATGCAAGCTACAGTTGGGGTCTTCCCATTCACCAGTGGTTGGAGGAGGAATGTTGTGGTCGCCTTGTCCAATGATGGCCTGGGCCTCCATGTTTCTGAGTAAATGCAGTCCTTGGTAACTTACTGATACCTGGGTTCTGGGCTTTAGGTACACTTCAGGGTTTCCGCTAGGATTTTTTCTTGCCGGTCTGGTGTCCGGGAAAAATTTATTTTACCGGGCAAATTTGACAAATTGTAACTTACCAGTTACGTTTCAATAACAGTCTGTGTTACAAACACAAATATAATGTACACCTAGGTTGATGAGAGAATGACAACGACCTCAAATCATTTTGACTATTTAATGAACAGTAATGATTAAGCAAAATGAACAGTAACCATTGAGCAAAACCTCAACATTAGCCACTAAAATGTAGGCTATTATTTAAAATCTGTAACCTCTAACGTGTAATCTGTAGCCTGTTTTAAAAAAAGGCTAGGCCTACATGGCATCAAATGTAGCCTATAGGCTACCAGGTAATATTTTATTTTCTCCTTTTTTTTCATTATGGCAAAGTCCTCTGCTGCTGACTTGAAATCAAACATGTCCAATGTGTCTTTGCAGCTTGCAATGCACATAAGCCGCATCACTCTCTCCTCCTCCAGACGACTTTGCAGCGCCGTCTTAATTCGATTCTGCAGAGAGAAGCCCCTCTCTGCTGGCATGCTTGACACAGGCAATACACAGGCAATTTTAGCCAGTGTAGCCCAGTTCACCCTTTTGGGGAAAAAAGTACTGTAGGGCTGTAAGGCTGTTAATAGGCTGTTTCGCCGTCAAATCACAAATATCCTGTTTAGGGATAGCCTTTGTTATAGCTGCGTTTTGTATGAGCATTATTACCGGACATTTTGACTGGCAAGTTTTTTTATTTATCAGTTTTTTTTATAAATTTTACCATGCAAAAACCGGTAATTACCGGCTAAAAGAAACCCTGGTACACTTGTTGGCTGGAGGACTTAAGGGAGGGGAGAGAGAGAAAGAGACTTAAGGGAGGGGAGAGAGAGAAAGAGGTGAGAAAAAGACAGAGAAGCATCCAGTTAGTGATTATTAATTAGGTAATTAGCAATAATTTACACGTGTATAGTATGTATACATTTTATATATAAATTTTTACAACATTTTAGGGCTTTTCGCCTTTTTTTTCTCTTACACTAGTATTCACCAGTACATCTCATGTTCCCTCTGTTGGTCATTTGAAGTATGAGGAAATTAATGCGCAAAAAAAAAAGAAAAAGTTTGCCTGACACCCTATATCTCTGTCTAACGATGGTTGTCTCAACTGCTTCCATCTAGCAGCACCTGGCAGACAGGCTGAGCAGACCACACCAAACTCCCCTGCATTCTCTCTCCACCTCATTGCCGACAGGGTGGGCTAAGATCAAACCCCTGGGATTGTGTGTGTGTGTCTGGCGTGGAGGAAGGTTGATGCTGTGTGCCATTGGTGTGGGAGGAGTGGAGGAATTCCCCTCACAGGCTGTTTGAGTGCGTGCAGTCAGGGTGGCAGGATGGCAGGTCGCTATCTGAAACACTCAGGCAGATGTTTTGTGTATGTGGACCAGATCGTCAGCTTGGGCTGTGTCACACTGAAGTTCTTGTATCTGCTTTTGCTGAAACTACTAGTGTTCTGATTTGCTGGCTGGTTGTGAATGTTCTTGTGGGGGCGTGGTCTAAAACAGAGCTGCTGTGGCGAGCATAGGAATGCAGGCAGCACTGGAGCCGCCTAGAGGGACGACCGAAAGAATGCAGGAGCTGAATATCTGGTCATAATAGGACATCTTTGGCGAGAGCCTGCGCTGGTGCTTCTGTTTGCTGATATCATCCACGATAGAGCACCACTCTCTCTGCCACTGCCTCACACCATCGCCAGCGCTCAGCACTGTGCATTCATTTCTGATACCTACACCCAAAATCCGGCCGTACGTGCATTTATGTTGGGTGGAGGAAGTGGCCTGAACGCATGAGTATTACAGTGTAATTTAATTGGGGCCGAGCTCTCTGTCCTATGTGTTCTGTCTGTCCCAAGCAAACACAAAGTGGACTGCTGAGTGCTAGTGCTACAAGTAGGTTGGCTTATAAATGTTTTAAAGCATTTATCAGTGCTGCTCATTTGTCAGCTACTTTGTGCTTCTTTGTTATGCCCAACCAAATATTTTCCAATATTTTATGCATTTTAGCTCAACTGAAGTTGAATTTCAAACTCTTTATCATGTGCTGTAATTAATAGTGGAACCAATTTCGAAGATAAAAAAAAAAACTCTAGATGGCATTGTAAGTAAAATAGAACCATCTGTAAGGGGATATTTTCCTACAGTTACATTTTCTCTCTGCTTGAAATGCCCTGAGATTGCTTTCTTATTAATGTTAATTGATTTAAATATAGAATGTGTGTGTGTGTACACTAAAATGATGAGTCATCAGCAGTATGCAAACCTGCTGCCAGTTGACCTCAAGATAACTTCAATGCAGTCTGAAATGTTCTTCCCAGTTTGTCAAAGGGCACCTAATCTTTCATCTTCTGATGGCAGTAATAAGGCTGGCTGTCCTGGTTATTCCACTTATGATATACAGTTATAGATGGCCTTAGCATATGCAACACATTTGCTTTGGCTGTCAGATCAGGGTGGATGTTGGAACTTTCTTTTCTGCGGTTGTTTCAGGCACACTTTTTGAAAGGAAGGGAAAGAGAGTTGAGCTGTTTGGCCAGATGAAGTGAGAATTGCGTGCCTATGGCAACTACCGCCTGGTTTCCAAGAGAAGTGAAACTAATGGAACATTTAACAGCTTAATGTCTGTCATGCGTTCATGGTAACAGGTCATGGTGTCCATTATTTATATTTGTAAATATATGCATTTCAGAATATAAGATGCTGTTTACATACTCATTGTAATCTGTATTGTCCTCAAACAGTCCACGGAAAATGTACATTGTGTGTACTTACATTTATGTGTGAATTAAAGTAGTCATCTTTAATGGATGGAACTGTAGATGTGGGAAAAGTAAGCGGATGGAACCACAGTGCAAATCAGTGAGTAGTAATGAAGGATATCCTCCAAAATGTGATTACGATAGCTAGGTGTTCCACATTTAAGGTACCGACACGTATCGGATGTAAGGCAAAATATGTAAGGTAACCAGAGAAATGCTAACCAGACAGCTCCAAGAACCCTGAAGAACGTGCAGGACGTGTTTCTTCAACCCAGATTCTGGGTTGTTCAGAGGAAGCTAACGTGGATAGTATGCTGTTCCGACGAGAAGAGGAGAGTATAAAATTTGCCGGCTCCGTAATTCGGTCCGCGCTCACACCTGGGAACCGTGGTTATAGAGTGTCCAGGCCCAGACAAGAATGCCCCCTGATTACGGGAGGAACAATACCTCCGAAGAGTTCCAAGTCTGGCTGGTAGTTACAGAGGAATCTGCTCTGCATGCTGGAACAAGGGGAAAAGAGAGAGGCTGTGACTGAAGTCAGCGAGGTGGTGGCTTCTTCCTGACGCACAAAACAGATGACAGGCGGCAAGGCCTGTGTAAAAAGAGGGTAAAAATGACTGAATAAGCCTTTTCTGGTCATGCTTCTCTGGCAAGGGAGATTGCAAACTCTCTCTCTCGCTTTGTCAGATGTGAGTGCCATACCGCAGTGCCATTCATCATGGTCATGTTCGGTGGTCAGCTGACCGCAGAAATCCAAAATAACGATCTCTGTTGTGAGCTGTTTATTATTACCATACCCAAATATAGCCAGGGTGGCTTGAGAGAGATGCTCCGCACTGACGTGTGGCGAAAACAAGTTGCTTTTTGTTGATGCTTTTCTTTATCCCTGTTGCTGAAGCCCACACTTTGTTCTTCCTTGGTTTGCTTGACACAGACAAAATCGTTGTCATTTATGATTTATTGTGAGTGTAGAGAGCCGAAGGCGGCGTCCAGGGCACGAGCAGGTAGTAAATGGTATGCACATGTGTGGTGTCGAATCGTACTTTTTTGGCTTGGAAGCCTTCCTACCAAAATGTTGAAAGTGTATTGCGGTGATACTTGTGTGTGATGTAAATGAAAGCAATCCATCATGACAATTTTCTTTGACACACAAAAAGGGACCTACTGTGTGATCAATGTGCAGGGGCACTAGATGGGTGCTCCATCTTTTTTTTTTTTTAACTTCATTTAACTTATAAACATGAAACAAAGCAGAGTCTAAGCATAGTGGCTTGCCAGTTTGATTGCCTGCTGGGGCACTGCTGTTGTACCGTTGGGCAAGGTACTTAACCCAAAATTGCCTCAGTAAATATCCAGCTGTATAAATGATTAACATGTAAAAAATTAAAACCTCTGGTCGCTCTGGATAAGAGTGTCTGCTAAATGCCAAAAATGTAATGTAATGTAAAATCATCCACCAAATCACTCAGTGGCCCAACAGTCTTTTTCTTTGTACTAATGCCTCTCAGAATCTCCCAGCTTTCTTCTTCTTTAGCCAAACCTTTCTCTGATTGTCGCCTTGTGCATGTAGCCTTCCTCTCCAAATCAGTTCTCCTCTGGATCTGTTAGTCTACATTGTAAATCATCCAAAAAGAATGTGAATACTAACGTCAAAATAACTCGGAAAATAAATAGTATGGGGTGTTTTTCAAACTAAATATATTAGGTGGCGACAGCAGACCCTCTGGGTTAAATATTGTTTTCTTACTTGAAAAGCTAACTTATTCCGTAGAGCGCAGCGGCTGAAGGGATGTTGAAACAGGGGAAAGTGGGTACCAGTGCCCCTAAAGGCTTGCAGTTCGATGGAGAGTGATTTATGTTGGTTTCATTTTTGCTACCCACAAACACGTCGTGCCATTCTTCTTAAGGCCCCTTTCACAACCAGTTCATTAATAAAGACGTCATTTAGAATTCACGAGAAGACTCACCAAGAGTTTGCCTTGTTTAGGTAAAAATTCCATTTACATTCCAAAAAAACCCAATTGCTAATTCTCTGCTGTTCCAAATTCTTTTTCCTGGTCTTTGATTTCCAGCATATGCTTAATAGTTTGTTTTAGTTGCTATTTTAGAGGTTTGTTTCAATGCAAGAAGGAACTGGTGATTATGTTGAGTTGAGGTAAGCTGTTTGAGCATGTTTGAATTATTGATGTATTGATATAAAGTATTTTGAGGTAAGATTGTAGATGCATTGAAAGAAATTCCCGTGATCAACAGTTCATGAAAACCATAATACTTTTACATAAGGAAGACTTACAGGTGCCCTTTGGAGTGTAATTTAAGCATAGTTACACAAACGTTTGTGCACACAAAGCACTACAGCTCTCTCATTCTGTGGAATCACTCCACACAATTCTCCTCCTGAGACTTAAAATGGAGGCAGATGATGTTTCACCATTTATTTTATCATAGACACACTTTACATTACATGACTTCACATTAATTTAGCACATGCTTCTATCCAGAGTGATTTCCACCACAAAAGAACAGAAGTGTATCCATTTAAGTTGAACGAGCAGTGTCAGTGTCAGACCAGGCTAACACTCCCAGACCAGTGAGTGTGAGCGTAACACTGTTCAAGCCCCACCACAAGTTAACTTGTGCAACCTGACTAGACAAGGGAAGCCAAGTATACTATCATACGGCAGTCACTAGATCTTTAGTCACTAGATCTGAGTCATTTTAACCCAGTGGAGAGAGTGGTTTACATGAGAAGGTATACAAGGGAACACAAATTTAGTCAATTTATCCAACACTTCCATGAAATATTAAATGTTACCCAAGAATACAGGAATGCAGAACAAAAACATCAGCACATTGCAGTCCAGATCTGATTAGACAAAGCGATTTCACATCCTTGCCAGACTACAAGGACTCCATAAAACTGTGATTGAATGAATTAGGACAGGCTGTGAAGAGGATATGTCTGAGATTTCGGGAGGTGACTTGTGCTGTAACACAGTTCCTTGATTGTATGGCTGCTGGATTGGCAGGTTTGGTTGGGGGTAGGGTGGAGGGGAGGTTCTCCAGTATCATGAAATTTGTTTACCATTGAAACTGGCACTTGTTGTGTAAGCCTATGACTTCTTTCTGAAATTGCCAGATTTCTATCAATATTATTTATAGTGATCTCCCTGTGTATGCATCTGTTGCTGATGGCACAGAGCCATTGTTTCAGTCAGGTGGAAATTAATTAAAGTTCATTCAGTCAGAGGTGTCTGTTGCCCTTGCAATAAAAGCCATGTTGTTTTCGGGCTGCAACTCGAAACTCAAATGTTTTTAGAGTTGTAAATGAGCAAAGGCAAATGACAGGGGCATATACAGTACCGGTCAAAAGTTTGCACACACCTGATTGAATGCATGTTTCTCATTATCTTAAAGACATTAAGACGTTATCTTAAAGAGAAGCTTGGAATTTGTTTCTTAGACAAAAATGAATAGACTTTGATGCCTGTGTATGAATTTATTTCCAAAGAAATTTTTAACTTTTAAGAAATATTTTTGGCTACTTTGAAGAATATAAGATAGTTTTGATTTGTTTAACACTTTTTTGGTCACTGCATAATTCCATATGTTTTATTTCATAGTTTTGATGCCTTTACTATTGTTCTAAAATGTGGAAAATAGGGAGAATAAAGAAAAACTCTCTCTCTCTCTCTCTCTCTCTTTATATATATATATTACAGCCACCATTGTTGCAGGTAATTAGTGTAGCAGATTGGATGTGCGGGTATTGGAGAAGCGCTGTGAATGTGAGATGTGATCTCACACTGCTTATAGTCTGAGGGCCTTGGGGATGCAGTCCTTCCCATTCTATTGGTTCTGTAGCTCGCCACCTCGTCACTATTAAAATAATCACGTACAATTACGGACAAAAAAGACGGGGAGAGAATCCCGCGCCGGGTATTTTTCCCCACCTCTGATGCTTATCTTGCTTTTGATGTTTTGTGTGGAAATAAAAGGCCTTTTGGCCGTCTGCGATGACCCAGACAATGGACCGGGGGGCCACGGTGCTGCAGGCTCCGGGCTGCCGCCACTGTTAACTAAGAGGACCTGACAGTTTACCGAATGCTGGAGATGAAAGAAAAGAACAAATAATTCAGAAAAATTGACCACCTCCAAAATGAAGAAAACAAGAACTACAGAAAGGCATTGAAATATACTTTAATCTTCCCCCCACCGAATGCAACGAAAATAAGAAATACCATTAAATGTTCCTTTGAAATGGATACGGTCCAATTACCTGAGTGTCCAAATCTCATTAATGGACCCATTGTCCAGGCGAGTAAACAGGAAAAGCAATACTGGGGAGGGGAGGTAGCGATAAGTGTATTATTCAGACTCATTTGAGAGATGAAAGAATGAGGGCAATTAAAGTTAAGTCCACATAAATATATATAAATATGAGGCCGGAGGAGGCCAGTTGCAGGTGTAAGAAAAAGAATGAAAGCTGAAATTGAATTTCTCTTTGCTTTCAGTGTGAGTGCAAGCTGACCTCTCTCTCTCTTCTCATTCTGGGAGTGGGGGCGGGGGGAGAGAACGAACACACCAGAACGTGAAAATGAAAGCCGAAAGTGGCATTAGAATCATGACAATCATTACAATCAGAAGAGGTGTTCGGTTACAGTAGCTGCTCAGTGTTTTATGTAAGTTAGGTTAAATAAGATTACAAGGGTTGTTTGCATAATGGCGTTTCAGGTGCGATTCTCTTTTTAATTACTCTAGCTTGGAGTCTCTCTGCTGTAGCCTGATCGTGAGAAAGAGGAGCAGTAGGTTCTGTCTCATATCAAACCAATACATCTAGTGCCTGCTTCAGTCCATCTTTAAAATCCCTCTGTGTGGAATGAAGTATTGAAACTAACACCGATGGGTCTGGTAAAGTAAAATTACACCCAAAAATGAGAAGGTCCTGAATTGTTATTGTACTTTTTCCAATATCATGCATTATTAAACTGGGTATGTAGCATCTGTGCTTGTAGATATCTGAAAATTCCCATTGAAAACTCCCCTCTGTATTATCTGAAATTCCCATTGTAAGTGTCAAAGATATATTGCGTGTGGACAGAAGCCTGGCTGAAAGGTACACCCTCTTGCCTGTGTTACCTTCGTGCTGCGCTGGGATCAGTTGGGAGTGCGCGTAATGCCATAACACCAAGTCGGTCCCCCCCACCCCCTATGCGACAGCTTGTACCATGTAGAGGGGAAAGGTTAAGGCCACAGGAGCCTGCAGAGGTCCAGACGGAGGTCAGGAGGTCTCAGTCAGTGTCAAGACTCCGCTGACCCCTTCGGGCCCGCTGGCAGAGCCTTACCTTCACCTTTGCGGCACGGAGAACAGAGGACCGCGTGGGCCTGTGAGCCAATCAGAAAGAAGTACACATGCATTCATGAAAAAGTCAGAGGGCACTAATAAGCAAGAATGTATTTTCACAGCAGTGACATAAGTATGCAAGAATTAAAGGGGTAAAGTTGAGAGTTTCAGTTCAGTTTGTGAATTCACAATACAATAGTAAGTGATGGCATTGTTAAATGGATATATGAACAATGTGGCTGTTTTTTGTTTTAAAGGCATCTTAGTTTTTTTCTGTGATGAAATAAAACCCATGGAAAGTATTTGGTGGGATGTTCCAAGCCTTTATACATCTGCCGTGTGAGAGGTCTTACCTTGGTGTGTGCTTGGTACGTCCAACCAAACGCTTTCCCAGAGTATCGTTTTCATATTTGAAGTGCTCCTTTTCAAATACCCTTTGAATGCTTTACAGAAAACTTTAAACATACCTCCAGTTTCAATTATACAAGCGTGTCAAATGATAATTGTCAGGAAAAGTACTGAGCCTTTTTTTTTCCCTCAGAGAACAGCCCTGGGTGTTCTGTAAAAGACACCCCCTTTCTCTGCTCTGACGAAGCTTCGTGGCTGTTGGGCAAACCCGTCGACTTCCACGTCTGAAAGAAGCTGGAGTGGAATCAAAGCTGCACAGTGCGTTAGGACTGCAGTTACTGTGTTGCACACTTTGTGTGAAGATTTATATATACAGTGCGGTTGAAAAGAAATACACTACAGGAGCCTGAAAGGCTAAACAAATATCAAAAATAGAAAGAAGCCAGCTCTCAGCTGCAAACAGTGGACAGTTGCTGACTTGCACAAAAAAGACTGACATTTGAATATGAAGTACTACAAAAAATAAGAACATAGAACAAGAACAAGAGTCGGTGGCTTGGTTTACACCTGCACCCAGGTGCATGCAGTCCGTTTTTAAGCTCAGTTTTTCTCAGGTAGCATTATCAGATCCCTAGCTGAACTCTGTAAGGCTTACTTGAATGAACCATTTGCCTTGTTGAGGTCTGATTTGGAATATTAACCATAACTGAGGTTATAGCAGAGGTTTTTCCAAGCGTCCTATCGTGCTGCACATTCTGTCATTTTAATATTATACAAATATGATTATAATGTACTGCAGCCTGCACTCGTTTACCTTGTGGACAGCCCCCACTAAAAAGACCTCATGTTTGAGAGATGAGGTTTTGAAATTATTTTAGCTTTAGCATTCCATTTACCCTGCTTTTTAGAACTTACTGTTTAATGGTGCCATTAGAATAAAATACATCTGCAAGTTCATTTCAGAGTACCCAATGTTCCGTTTTTTTTTTTTGCTGTAGATGCAACAGAGTGGCAGCAGATGAAGACAATGTCTGTTTCAAAATTTGAAAGGCTTTTTAAAAAATGTTTAGGGCAACATTTACATTACATTATTGCCATTACACAGATGCACTTGTCCAGAGCAACTTACATAGGTTATAATTCTTACATGCTATCCATTTATACAACTGGGTATTCCACTGAGGCAATTCTGGGTTAAGTACTTTGCCCAAGGGTACAGCAGCAGTGCCCCAGCAGGGAATTGAACTGGTAACCTTTAGGTTACAAGTCCTGCTTCTTCTATAAGTCCTCCCATTTAACAAGGGGAAATCAAAATGCAAAATACCACTTACCTGTGAGTTGTTACCATGACGCTATTGCCTGACCCCAGAAAGCAGTCCTCATATTTAATGCTGTTGAGATATGAGCAGTGAGGAGCTGGGGTGTGGTGGGCTGGGACAGGTGGGAATCCTACAGTCTTCCAAGCCCTATTCCCAGAGTTGCTTGAATGCTGGAGTGGTTACAATGTCTCTCACCCCCCCCCCCCCCCCCCAATCACCCCTGATGCAGGTGACGGTGAAGATGTACAAGCGCGGTGGCCACGCCTGGCTCGGCAAGCCCCTGAGTGGCACCACCACCATCCCGTCCAACGCCCATGTAGTGTTCCGGATCAGCGGCGAGGACACCGACGCCAAGATCCCAGCCACCCGAATCCGCAGCATCTCCCTCAGCATATGACCCCGGGGCGGGGGGGGGGGGGGGGGGAGCTCGGGCGGGACGCATGCAGAGCACTGCGCAGCACTCTGTCCAAACTCACCTGCATGCCACCCACATAACCTGCGCATACTGGCCTTCCACTTTCTGAGACAGAGCTAAATGTTACCACAGGTCACTGGTGAGTGGCTGCTTTAGAGTAAAAACCAAGCTACACAGACACATTAGTTTTGTTCTTAAATATGTTTATATTGATTCTTTTATATGTTAATCACTTAACTATGGACTTTTATAAATATTTAATTGAGTTAAAATATACCTTTTTTCTTACAGATTCACTACACATCCCACAGCAGTATACTTTCAATGTTCATCAGAACATTATTACAGGACATACACAAATAAATGTGAAAAGGTTTACATTTTATATTTGTATATCTCACAGACTTTTTGAAGGTATAAAACACATTTCATACAGTCTGTATAAATATGCACAGAACCGAAATGCCATTTAATTTGATACAGCCCTACCTCTAAGTGCTGCATAAAATTTCCTTTCTGCCACACGACTCTCCCGTCATCCCTCAGTGGCTTTTAATCCTTACTGACGATATTATGTTAATGTAGGTTTTACCAGTAATTAGCGTGATTAATTTTCTCTTGTTTTGAATGACAATTCCAGTGGCTGCCAACACTTTAAAGTACTAATTAATTACCAATTAAATCGGTGTGCCGGTCTGCTTCACTGGGGCTCAGTTCTGGCGTGTTTAATGTTATAATTGGGGTGATTAAAAAATGTGCGGCCTCTAACACGAGAAGAGGTGTAAAACTTATTGCCGATATTGTTTTAATGGCTTGGTGATTCATCGTCTGTTTTTGCGGGGAGTTGGTTTAGTGCTTCCAAAGTATGTTTCCTCAGCCATGTCAGGAGATAACCTGTTTAAGATTTCACATATGCTCAAAGAGTGCCGTTCATTTCTGCTAGATTTGTGTTTTATTGTATTTTATTTCTCCGCGCTGTTCCGTGCACTTCTCACTCGAAGGGCTCCATTAACAGCTGATGAATCCATTTACCAGCGGCTGGGGCCGCCTCAAACGAAGTTAGCTCCATCAGAGCATCAGTGCCTTAAGCCAGCCCGGCGAGGGAGAGATGGGCCTTTGTGTATCCTTGCATGATCTCCCCCGAGTGGCAGCTCTCCACCTGAAAACTGAATTAGGGTGTGCGCTCGAGTCGTTCCTCGCAAGCGTGTCCCTTTCAAATCTGATGAGAGGAAACAGCTGAATGGGTTTGTTGGCATTATTGGTGAAACTCCTTCACAAACTCCCCCACTCCGAGAAGGTGCGGTTAGGCCTCAGGGAAGGTCAGCTGAGACAGCTGGCAGCCTCTGTTTTTAACAAGCAACTGAATTCTGTATTCAGCAGAGATTTACTGATAAGTAATTGGTTGAGAAGTCTGTGTACAAACCCAGAACACTTTTATTTAGTAGTCAGAGTAAAGCATCTTTAAATAATGTATAGGAGTGCTATAAGCTCACCGCTCAGAAGGAATACAGTGATATGGCCACCTGGTTAACAGATTGTGACGATATTTGTGATGGTGTAGTAACTGTTGTAAGATTAAGACGTATCACTTTCTGTCTGTAATCATTCACTACATGTGTTTAAATGTTCACTGCTGCCCTATATTAACCTGATGTTGTAATTTTGGGTTCATTTTTTAAAGGTATATTATACAAAAGAATGTTTTGTTGTACTGTTGAACACATGTTCACATGTAACACACACAGCACTTATTTCTTAATGATGTCTGCCCAATTTTGAGGCAAAAGGGGTTGTGACTGTTTACAAAGCCTCACTTTATGAATGTAACTCAAATGTACATGACCTCTTAACCTTAACTTTACTGATGTTTTTTGATATGTCATTCAACAGTCCTGGTTCATCTGCACCATTTTCCACTGGGCTTAGTATGTGCCTTAAGAATGCTTCCCAGCAACAGCACTGAGAGCCACTTTTCCTGTGTCCTTTACGTGTCACGCTTCTAATTGCTACAAGTGCTGGTTTAGGGGGGAGTACAGCAGGAAGGGCTTCAACGTGTACCTGTTCCAAAATTATGTCTTGATAGGACGCATCTGCGTCCCTGTTTCAACATGATGTACATTGCACGTTCTCAGCACAAGAAATCACTTGAAGTAATTAATACACGCACTTCCACGAGGCCCTGATGAACACACGAGAGCCAGATACTCACAGGGATGTTTTCAAAACCTATTCAGGAAAAGACCACAATATTGTGGCAGTCTAACACCCTTTGTTAGCGGCGATGGGGAAGAGTGGGGTGATGAGATCGAAAAAAAATTGAGGCCAAAGTGTTGAAGGAGGACTCAAAAGATGCAATTTACATGTTGCTTTAACCTCCTCTGTGTTTCGAGTACACAGGCCCTGATGATTCTATTACCTCTTTTAACAGTCTGAACACTCTGGATTTTTAGGTCTTTTTGCTTGTTTTTGTTCAGAGATAATTTATGGAGCTTGAGGAAGAGCACTTTCAACAACGTTGAAGCATAAAGATAATCTAGCCGCTTTGTGTCGAGCCGGGTATTTGCCTTGCTTGTTTTATCTCTGCAATTTAATTTAAATGGAAATGCGATCATGTGCTCTTCTATCTACTTGCATGTATGTATCCTTTGGTGTTTACAATAAAATAATAAAAGAATGGGAATAAAATAATAAAAGAATGGGAAATTTTTGTGGGAGCTCTGTGTGACACTGGTGTGCTGTTCTTTTGGGGGGGGGGGGGGGGGTGTTTGGGGAGAATATTTTCATCCATAGTTCTTAGAGAGATGATCATTTTGAGCACACCCATTGTACCGTGTGCTAGTCTGCTGAGCTGCCTGTGAGATGAAGTCTGTTCATAAATACTACTTTGTGTTCTGCCTGTGAAATTCAGCAAGCCCTGTCAGGTAACAGGCCCATTCCATAAATCTCTTGACACAGATATGGAACAGAAAGACACACAGTAAGTGTGGCACTTCCATGTACGCAGTAGCCCACCTACCCACTTTATCCATGCAGGTTTTCTCATTTAAGCATTAATAATTTTATAAGGACTGCTTAGTTTATTTTGAAATTTTGAGAACTTTTTTTAACTACATTTTATTGAAATAATGCACATCATGGCTGGCCTCGTTGAGTGAGTTAGTTTTATTTTTTGATCCTGCACTGGTAATATTCAATTCGAAGAAGCCTCTGATCTTGTTACTTCAAAGAACAGAGGTGGGTAGTTTATGTCCTAGTGATGCAGTTATTCATCTTATTCGGAACAGCCAGCGACACTGCAAAGCAGTATTGATGTATCACATGATTAGAAGTACCTCCTTAACCCTCAAAGACTGCGCACTAATCAAGCAGTCACTGCATACTTCGAGCAGCTCCTAAATCCCCTCAGCGTTGTCCCAATGGGGAAACCTGCAGATAGATCCAACGGGGAGCTTTTGCCTCCATGTCAGTTAACACCCCATGTTTCTTGTGTCGAGCTCCTTAAACTACAATCCCCTCATCAAAGGGGGAGGTTAAAGATGTCCGTCGACAGTTTCCTTCATTGTCTTTTAAAATGTGCATTTTGAAAAGTTTTGGGGTGCGGAGCAGAGGAGGGGTGGAGGGGAGGGTGGATGGTCGGGGGGGATGGGGTGGAGTGTTGGGGACAAAGGAGACCTTTGTCAGGTGAAGTGGCAGCAGTTGGAAGTGGATGGTGGAGACAATGACAGGATGACCGGGACAGGATGCAGGTCTATCAGGTATGAAGGTAAACCAATCCCTCCCAAATACGGTGGGTCTGGCTCCCGGCTGCTGAACAGGGCTTGCTGTCTGAAGAAGCTCTAACAGGATGTGCTGCTGAAGTACTGTGCACTGTCCCTCCAAGCCAAATAATTTTCATCCTTAAATCCAGTCATGCCCTCTTCACACATCTACAGTTTCCCCAATCTACCCTCACAAAGTGCAACGTACACTGAGATATGCTGACCAGGATTTTCAGTCTGATAACATTGTAACATTGAATTTTTGCAGGAATCGTATAAATGGTGAGTAAATACCAATAAAATGCTTAATTTATGATGCAGAACCTTTGCTAAAAAATCAGTATGCCATTCCTTATGGGAATATATCTTTCAATATTGAAGCAAAATCAAAATATTTCCTCCCACACATTTGTCTGAAAATCTTCTTCTGGCCATCTTTGCACTTGCACCTTTGTATTTATGGTTTGGCGTGTATTGTGAATTTCAGACTCGATTACTATTAATATTGTATGATATTAAATATTATTATATGCATATTTTATACAATATGCATGCCCAGAGTAATTGTGATATATTTATACAGAGATACAGATGTACAGATCTGTATATATAGCAAATGTGAATGAAACTGCAAATACACTCCATGTGCCATTTCGCTGATGTGATGCAGTGTCGATGGGTGCCATATTCAGTCGGCCATCACAGCATTGGCCATGTCTTACCTGCTGCCAGTAGTCCGCCATTAGGTTCTTTCAAAGCCGCACCATTACTTAAATAAAGGGGCAAAATGAACACAGTTGTTCAGATTGTGTTTCAGTTAATGCTCCCTTTCTACCTTGTCTAGTGCTTTGCACTCCGCAAATGTCAAAAATTGTACGCTTAATAATGCTATTTCTGTTCCGTATTGAACCCGTCTGATTGTGAGGCTTCAAAGTCCACACTCATTAACAAGCCATTAGTGGGCTTTGCAGGATCAAAACACCATTCAGGGTGAAAAATGTTCTGCAAAACCACGAAAGAACATTTGGGTAGTTATTTTTTTATTATTTTCAAAAGAACGTGGCAAAGAAATGTTCTTTTAGCACCATGACAGTTGAATGGATATTTTTGTATTCAATAGACATAAGTATTCACATTAAACAATCTCTAGTTTTTAATTAACTTACCTACATAGCTGGTCCTTTTGTATTTGTGATGTAAATTGCCTCACTAACGCACTTCTAGAACAATTGAGTTGGGCAGCTCAATGGTGAAATGCGAGGGGGCCTTGCCTTTTTTTGTAAGCAAAGGCACAATGTGGTCCAGCGTATTGCTCGCCTTTGATGTTGCCAAAAGCAACCCATTTCAATACCAATTTGTCCCCTTTTCTTGCTGTCTCTGCAATCATATCCCCTCGGTCTCCATAACAAACACATCACAAAATATTGGAACAGGAGACCAGCTCTTGGGCTCCCGGAGCGGCGGGCGTGAACCTTCCGAGCTGCCACGGTATTATCTCCAACTAACACATAAAAGCCGGCCGCTTGTGTATTTTTTTGCGATGGTTTAGGGGTTCACAGATAAATAAGCCTGCACAAATAGGTGCAACAGGTTTGTTTTTGCTCTACTTTGGACTGGATTGTCAGGTGTGAGTGCTGGCCGAGGGGAGTCCTGTACCAGCGCATGCATTACTTAACATTACTTTAATTTAGCAGACACTATTATCCAGAGTGACTCCCAGCACAAAAGAACAGAAGTGTACCCATCCAATTTATATGAGCAACAGCATTGGACCAGGCTAACAACACTCCCAGACCAGCATGCACAACACCATTCAAGCATCAGAATTGTGGTCTTATTCTCCTGCAACAGTGAGAAGAATAAGCGAGAAATATGGCAGGGAAGGGGGAGGGGGGGGTTATGACCAGACTGTGACCCTCAGGTGAGTCACCCTGACCCCTGGACATGGTGGGTGTCTTTCAGCACCTGTCCCCAAGGGCTGCGTGGCTGGGGTGACTTCGCTGACCCTGCTGGGGGGTCAGGCCCTTGAACCGCAGTCCCCCGCCCAGCCGAGCCATATGTGAAAGGCCATTCTTTTCTGTCCAGCTATGGGCCAGTGGTCACTCCGCCATTCACACACGCACAATAGCCTCCCCTGCCAACATGGCAGCGCCCGCATATGTCGCCTGCTGCTATCGATATTGCTGGGATCAAAATTTACGGGAGGAGCAATCGATGCAGGGTGTGGTGCACCCTGATGGGTGAACGTGACCTCCCTAGCCCAATAGTCAATAAAAAAGAGAATGTAAATGCTTTGTTGATTTCCAAGGAGGAATCATTCAAACTTGTCATCATGTTTGAAGGGTTTCAACTAAAATTAATTAATTTGATACACTACAAAATACACTATTTTATGTCCATGAGGCCACTTAATTTCATTGTTAATTAAGGAAACTTGAAAATCTCTTTTGCTCAGGTGGCTGTTAATCTCTGAAGTTCGGTCGGCTGTGGGCGTCAGTTTGTTTTGAAAAGTGCTTGGGACAACTGTCCTCATGTTTCCCCACCACCCATTGGAACAGACAGAGGCAGGAACAGCCTGAATCTGTCAACATGGTTTGCTGTCACTAGGCCTCTGTTCCTTAAAGGCTGAGGTCTTTTCTGCAGAACCCAGCAAGACATAATGATGCAGGCATAAATCGCTTCAGTGTAAGTTTTGGCCGAACAGCTTGCCAACAGCACATAAGCACTGACTGCCGGAAATACAATTTTAGTCTCTATTTCCCAGAATTCCCTGATTACATGCTGGAGGACTCTCTGCTCCTGATCATCCTCACAGTCTTGGTATGGTCAGGTATGGTAAGCTCAACTTGAAATCAGATCCCGTTGAACATAGACAAGACGATTTGCCTGACCGCCATATATCCCGCGAGGACCATCCGGTGCTGGGCTCGTGCTATGACCTGTCCGTCACAGTGACGGAATCCCATGGTAACCTCAGACTAACACTGCACGACAAGGCCAGTGGGAAGCAGTCAAACTGTTTACTTTTCATGTGATGTGATATTCTGGTTCAGTTTCTGGTTCTTCTATATATGTGCAGGTAATTGCCTGTTTGTCTGGTGTACACTTCCTGCCAAAGCCTGCCATCAGAGGGCAGTCAGGTGAGGACCTCAGCGGCAGTAACATATAATTGTTTGCCATGGCAAAAGCAAAGCCGCATCGCAGGCAAAGGGCCCTACAGATTCATATGCGTTGCTCCGGTGCCTTGACCGCAAAAGCAAGTGTGCTGGTTATTAGAAACAAAAATGGGTGTTGTAGCCTTGTTCTGCAGAGGAACAGAAAACTGCTGTTGTGACTTTATTGTTCACATAAAACAGCGTAGGGCCTGATGCATTCTGTACATTTCCTTACAGTGCTGAGCGCCACTGGGAGCAGCGGGAATTGCACTGTTTTTCATTTCCGAGCGCACGGCTGTTCGCTGCGTTTGCACCACTGTGAGCGATCATGTGAAATTCGGGATCAGCAAAGAACCACGAAAATGTACTGACTTCAATAAGCTTATAGTGTTTAGATGGAGTAATGGTTTCAGTGATCACCAAAACCTATTAAATTATGTCCATCTGAGAGTCATAACAGAAATTCTCAACCTGAAGCTGAAATAGTTCATGCTAGTTCGTAATACTTTGAGGTCATTCTTCGACTACTGAGACAAAATTATCAAAATGAATTGATTTTTTTATTTATTAAACAAAAAAAATGTAAACATGTGACCCTGGGTATAAACAGCAATTTCAAAGAGTGGTGTAGATTATTAATTTAGTTAGGTAATGGATGGACAGACAGAAAGACAGACAGACACTAGTTTAGGATGTCACGTATATCGGCCGGGCAACTGTAAATAAGTTTGTTCATTACTGCTCTTCCTTGACAATTGTATTCAGCCAAAATGGATTTTATCAAAAGGTTAAGAGTAGTTGCTGGGGAAAGTAATGTGTTATTGAAATCCTTCTCAGAGTGAAGTATCTTTTGATATATTTTCTTTGGTCATAAAAGTGGCATTCTGGGAAAGTGTAGTAATTTGCAGTCCCATTTGCAGCTTTTATCCTCCATCTCTCTCTCTCTTTCTCTCTCTCTCTCTCTCTGAGATCCATCTGTAGCCAGGAGCATGGCTTTGCTAAAAGAGGACAAACATCTTGGGGATTGACAAAGCTGTCTCTGAGATTACTGGCTTTTAATTAAAAGGCTGTGGAGTATTCAGAACATTTCTGGATAGAGATGCCTCTCAGTTTTTTCTTTCTTGCTTCTATATTTTTTTTCTTTTTTTTTTACAACCGTTGTTAAGGTATTGATTGAATGTGCAAAATGGCTTGGTTGTTTGGAGCCTGATCTTGAAATGATTAAAGGCAGAAGTTTATGAGACAGTAGTGCTTTAGAGAAAGACGAAAAAGAGGAGGAAGAATACGGTTAATGCTGCATTCAAAAAAAAAAAATGAGTGTAGAGACAGAGCAGGGGAACCGGGATGAGGGTCGCACAAAATAGCCGGTACTCAAAGCCCTATTAGAAGCATCATGCTTGTTCAAACCCGTAAAAAATACAGGAAATCAGTAAATGAAATGAAGATCCTTCACCAATTACCACATAGAAAGTCCCCACCTTCCAGCTCTTTGTGCTTGACAGCACCAGCCCCCCCCCCCCCCCCCCCCCCCCCTCCTCTGCCTTGGCTATTGAGCCAGGGTGCATTAGTGATCAGCCATGGAAAAGAGGGGCCGTTTACAAAGCTCGGCCAGGCTCATTTCGTGCCCGTTGTTGAAGCCCCCTTTTCATGGTTTTATTCACGGAACACCGGGCCAGCCTTAAATTACTCTGCCTCCACCCGTGCACTCAAACACTTGTATGCGTGTTTTTTTTTTCTCAAAAATCATATTTTTTCCTTTGTCCTCAGGTTCAGTGGAAAGCATTGGTTAAGGTCCTGGTTCGTAAAACAGGTCTCTGCCTGCCGTAGTTAAGACTCGTACACCCTTGCCGGGTTAGACGTGTTTGGCTGTCTGGCTTGACGAGGCGGTCGGTGTGGCTGTGTCGGTGTGGCTGTGTCGGTGTGGCCTGTGGCATGGCAGAGGATTATGGGAGCCTGACCCTGGGGAGGTGGGTGGGTGCTCTGTATCATGGCCTGTCATTCAGTAACCACAAGGCCTGGCCTTTACCCCTACTCTTCCCCTGGAGGTCTTGACTTACCCCTGCCCTCTTTTGTCTGCTGTGTGAGGAAGGCCATGCATGGTTCATACACACTGTAGCCTGCTCTGAACATAGGTAAAAGCCAAAACATTTTCTGCTAGCGCACTTTTTCTTAAGAGCCACTGCATCATCTCTACATAAATGTATTAACTCACTATTTTGAATATAAAAACCTTCCCAGCTTTCTTCTTCGTTTACTTTTTCCACTTCGTTGAAAAAGTTGTGACTGCCTCCTGCATGTGTGTCTGCTCCTGTTTGTTTGGACGCAACATTCTACTGTCAGGTGGATGGTCCACTTTTCTTGCCAAAAGCACTGTGCAAGGTTAATAAGATGTCCGTTATGACTGCCACACACCCTCTGTTTGGCTACTGTAACTGAACAGTCTGGGCTCCCATTCAACATTAATGACGTGAGGACCGACGAAATTGGTGGAGAGGGCACGCTGGGCGCCACCGTGTCACCCCCACAAGCGGGGGAGAGCGCGCCCCTGACAACTGTTCACAAGCCTAATGGAGCAGAAAACAACATCCATCTTTAAAGCAGGTTCATTAGCCCTGGCGTGCTGACCCCCCCACCCCCACATAATGTTCTCAAATGTGACATGCATCAGATTATCGAAGGGTTGGGGTGGGGGGGGGGCTGCGTATGAAGATCAATAAATATGCAACGGAAGCACGTTTACCGCTCCCGGCGTGGCTGTGGAATAAAAACGCCATCTGACACACCGCCTGGGCTGCTGCCGTCTGTCACAAATCCGCCAACAAATGGATGCACTGAAGGCACGCGGGGACCAGTGATAATAATGGAAACGTGCGGGTAATGATGAATTAGGGCCCCGCGCTTTTTTACGTGGGGCCCCTGGCCCTGATGGCATCGGCCCTTTCCCGAACCAACGGGCGCTAGACAAACACATTGAGCCTGGGGATTACATTAGTTAAAGAAACACGCGGCTGAATCGATGCAGTAATGCTCTCCCGAGCCACTTTTGCCCCCACCCGCCCCCCGACCTCTAACTGCCTTTAATGACGGGCTGAGCGGATGGACAAGCGTGATTCGTTCTGCTCCGCTGCACTCAGAAATGCGAATAATCGCCAATAATCAGGGGCATTTGCGAGGGCCGCGGACGGCGTGAGCCACGCGACACGACACGCAACGTGTCCATCAGAGTTCACACAGCAACAGCTAATATCACACGCTAATCTTTAGCAACGCTGCTGCTGTTACTCATGACCGACCTTACATAAATGTCACTTATTGAAATGCCTGAGCTTAAAAAACATGAGAACTGCTTAGTCAGGAACAATACAATTTTACCTTTATATAATAAGATAGGCAGTCATAATTATAGATACTTAATTAGGTCAGAATATATGGCAATATGAAGAAGTTTTTGCCTTAAATACCATAATGATCAGCAATACTAGATTGGCATATGATCTTTTCCTCTTTCTTTTAAACCCCATTTATCTGTATTCTTATTTTTCACATTCTCTGATTTCACAGGTGCATTTGTTTATCACAAACTTGCAGAGCCGCAGTGTAATTGACTTAGCCAGAGGATACTCAAATCATCAAACTGAAGTGTTGAGCTGAGTTATCTCTTATCTCTGATGTGTTTAGGATTGGTCTGTTGCAGACTGCCCTCTGAGTAAATAATAAAAACACCTAATCGTCGAGGGAAAGCGTTATTCAACAGAAAAATATCTTCACAGATTAATCCAGTGCCATATTGCAACAGCGTGACTTTTTCCCTGAAAATGGTCATGTGATTTTGATTGGATCCAGGCACAAGTCTCCATGCACTGGAGAAATATTGCTGGGTATTGCTGCCTTGCATTTGCCTTAACACGCGGCTTTAATACCGACCATCAGGTTTCCACCACTGAATTCATGTCATTTTCCAGTGTCAAATTCAAGTGCTGATGACTGCACTGAGCGTCAGCGGGGTGCCCAGGTTTTGGGAGAAAATGCAATCCTTCCCATGAATCATAAAGACATTATCATTAGTCAGCAGGTCTCTCCAGAACCAAGGAGACAGGCAGAACCAGAGTGCATACAGTAGAATCCCATGATGTCATAAAGAGGAAACACGTGTTTCTACTGTGCCTTTTCACACCTGGAAAGCCATGGATCACCTCCATGTGCTGCTGTTATTTTTCAACAGGTCACTGAGATGTGAAGTGCTAACACGCTCCAAGTTTGACATAATTGGCCGAGAAACGGTGGAACACACTCACTCTTTTTATTTGCAGATGTAATAAACACATTCTGTCAGTGATGTTGGGTGGCTTTAACACCAGCACCAAGAGAGGGCCAGGGCCTGCACATGCACATGCACCAGAATGGGTGAGCGACCATCAAGGGACACAGACTGTGCACTTCTGTCAACAGTTGATGCTTAGTTATAGTGTAATCTGAATCCAGTGAGGATGCAAATGCTAAAACATTCCCAAAACTGAGCTACTACCACAACCAATTCACACATCCTTATTCACTTGCTCTGGACATTGAGTTACAAGTTTTTGGTGTTGTAATGAACAAATAGTTTGACGGCACAATATTTTTTTTTGCTATGTGCATATTGCATGTTGCGCTGTGTTTGAACATGATTGCATTTAACCAAACATGGTTTCTGTTTGGATTTAATAGTCCTGCTGTCAATTTGATGAAATCTCTGGGATTAACTCACCCACAGATAACCAAGGCCTTTGTGATGTACTGGGGCACATGTTGCATAGAGCACATGGGGGAGGACTACCCAGGACCCTGCAGACTCACAGAAGTTCACAAATGCAAACCCATCCTCGCCAAGCTCTGAGAGAGCAACCACCAAGCACAAAGCAACCAACAGAAGCTACAGCGTGTCCTTTTGCTTATCGTAGCAGATGAAGTTTGAAACCAGATCTGAGTCTGAAGTGGCCAGGACTGTACAGGTAAGAATATTAGGGGGACGATCTCTCAAGGCTGTTCTGAGCCATTTAGCAAACTCCAAGACACCGAGGAGATGCATGGCTTTCAGGCCATCCGTGGGGGCTGAAGGTAGAGCTCTTGAAATAAAATTAAATATCTATGGAGCGCCTTTTCACGGACTCAGGATGAAATGCCATCCACAAACTAATGTGCCCTCTTGAGTCTGGGATGGGTGGGGGGGGTTTGGGGAGGCAGTCCATTGAGGAGGGGTGTGTGTGTGTATGTGTTGTGAAGGGGGGGGGGGGGGGGGGGCAACAAACATTAACGATACATTTTGCCACAGACATGTTAAAAACATGCCATACATAACCTGTCAAACCACATCAAACAAATAAGATCTTCCACTACATCATATGCGGACATTATTCAGATATCAAGCCCTAGATTAAAGCAAAAAACAGCATTTAATTACAACCAAAGAAAAGCATTGATTGAATCCAGGCATAAGTGTGGATGCCTTTGTGTGTCAACATATTACCATAACCTTCAGACATTGAGTATAGGTCCCTAATTCATTTTGGATCTAATGACAATGATTCAAAAAATTGTCAAGTCATTGTCAGAATGGCAAGTCAGTTATTAGAAAGTGACATTTACATTCCGTTATCAATCATTCTGAATGAAAGGCATTAATTCACGTCAGATATTTTAAAGCTAAAAATTCTTATTAGAAACATGAATGAAGGGCATGTCACTTGATATTTAGGAACATATTAGTGACAATATAAAATATTTGATCATTACAAATACAGAATATCTTTTTCTGTGGCCCACACACACATTTATTCAACACGATTTGCATCATAGGATGGTCTAAATATGCTTTGTTATCTTCTGTTCCAAGCAAATACTAAAGCATCCAATTATATTGAAGGCACTCTGGCCTTATCCTTCGGTTCCTGCCTGAATCGTTGAGTTTCTACAGATTAATGGAATGGTGCATTAACGTGTGAATGTGCCTGGCCTGGAAAGATGCACTGTTTAATAAAAGACTATTCAGCTCTGAAGAGAGAATATTGTCGTGCTTTCAGTGGGGGGGTTGCCGAAAAAGGGCCTCTCGGGGACCTCTTGATCAATCTCTGCCCTTTAAGTACATTGCCATCTCGGGGATGGAAGGTGTGCTAACAGTGACTTCAAAAGAAATGGGACCTGATAATTCAAAAAATGGAGCTGTCTGGAGTGGCTCTGGTGGAGAGTCTATAAAAGAGGCCTTGTTCTCAGCACACGTCCTCTCCGCTGCACAACAGCCAGTTAGGGTAATAACCGAGGGAGAAGCCTAATTACAGGTAATCATTGGCTGGGAAAGAGCCAGTGATCATTACATTGTAACAGATTGTACTGTTCCTTGACGAAAACGCAGCATGGGGGGGGGGGGGGGCTGGCTCTGCTGCAGCCAGCAGGTAACGATGAGGAAATTATCCCGTAACCTTAAACCTTCCACTGCCATTCTTGTTTTCACCTCTCTCTCTCTCTCTCTCTCTCTCTCTCTCTCTCTTTCTTTCTTTCCTGCTGTCTCTCTGTCTCTCTGTCCCTATCTGTTTCTCTTACTCTTTCTCTCTGTCTCTGTCCTGCTGTCTTTTTTTCTCTTTCTGTGTTCCTCTCTTTCATCAAGGAAACTGAAAATTTGTCATTCCTCAATTATGATATTTCCATTAGATTCACTTTGTCTATGGTTCCTCTCATGTCATAAGTGCTTTCTTGTACTTTTTCTCTACCTGTGTTCTATCTTGACATTCTGGTGTGGATATAAATGTCCATTTGTTTCCCACATGCTAATGGATTTATTTATTAGTGACATTACTGAAAGATTAAAAATCCACTGAAATAGTCAAACTTAAGTACAGATTGCTTAGATTAAATTTTGGTATTTTATTCTGATTGGATGTTCCAGGGAGTAAAGATAGGTTTTGTTTTTCATCTAAAACACAAATCATACAATCAACAGTTATGCATTGTTTAGAATTTTTTAATGTTTATATATCCTTTTAAAATGTGTACTGGCTGTGAAATCTGTACTGTTGCTCTATTGATTTTTTCTGAAAAAAAAAAAAAAAACTCTAGTGAATGGGAACACATTACATTATGAGTGCTTCGAGCTATGCCGTGAAATCCAATTTGACCATTAGAAGAATTACACTAATTATTGCCACAATTATTTCTCCTGGCTACACAGTGAATATCTGCCCCCCCCCCCCCCCCTCGCTGTTGCTATTGTGCTTGTTCTGTGCTCAGCATCAGACACCTCTACATTTTCCAGTTGCCTCCACAGACGTAAATCACTGTGCAGGCGGCTCACAAAGGAAACGCATGGTTCTGTGAGCAGCAGTGTGTGTGTAACACTGGTCATAGCTGTGAAATGACTCCTGGGAGAGAGATGATGTCATCGTCAATCACAGCAACCACATGCACAGGGGCAGCAAACATCCTGTTTCATGTGCAGGGCAGACACAGAAAACTAAGGTACAAAGGTGATTCTTGGATGCGTGTGAACAGGACCCACACTGGTAGGGATAATGACTCAAAATGCCTCCTCAAGATGATCTGAAGACAAGCTTTTCTATCAAATGTCGGTGACAATGTGTGTGTGTGTGTGTGTGTATGTGTGTGTAACTGCACAATTATACATAGCTGTCATGCTGTAAGTGGCTTCACTTTAAACAGAACGACGATGGCAATTGTTTTGTCAAGGTAGTAATGTACGTCCACCTGTATTAACTACTAAACTGGACACATGGCATGTGATTTTAGACCTGAATTTGGACTGGTGCATGCATGTTTGAGTGGGCACTGTTTTTTGAAATTTGGTGCGTGCAACATGACGTAGTTGGACTTGTGGTGGGTCAGATTCTCCCAGGCATCAATGATTGCTTCTGTAAGCAGGGACAAACCACAAGTAAATTCCTGCCATGTCAGAATATTTCTGCCAGAATCATATTCTGAGAGGTTCTACAAGCTGTTCCCCACACAAGAGGTGCCAGTAGCCAGTGAGAATAAAAGCATAATGAGCTTTCCAAAACCTGTTTCCAGTAAGTTGTTTCCTCCAGCTGTTTTTCAGTAAAAAAATATTTGCTAACCTTCGATCATACTGTAGGCTGGCCATCTCTTTGTCCCCACTCATTGAAACCCTGGTCTTTTCTTTTTCATCCACACGGTAACACACAGACAGCAGCAATATATCTTCTCAGTAGATGCTCCTCTAACGTTGATTGAACACTCTTTAAACGCTTGCCTACAATGATGCTTAGTATGGGACACCATATTGGGGAAACTGAGATTAATAAAACTGAGAACAAACTGTGGCCAGTAAGAAAGCATTGTCAGGTCATAGAGTCCTATATGCTAAAATGTCCTATGCTGACATATATATTTTTGCTATATGTGCCATATATTGTTTTCCACACACACATAGATAATAATATAAGAATACAAGAATAGTAGTAAAGAAACTATCAAATCTATGAAATAACGCAAATGGAATTTTGTAGTGACCAAAAAAGTGTTAAATCAAAACTATAGCCAAAAAATATTTTATAAAAATGTTTTTTTTTTTCTGAAAAAAAAATGGGGAAGACAGATCAATAGAAAAATGATATCAACAGCAGAATGTATAAAGACCCCAAGTACAATAGGCCCAGTGCTCTAACCGGTGCTGAACACACCAACCTTGACGGCTGCACTCTAGGCAACAGTGTCTCCCGTCCGGGTCACAATGGTCTCAATGGTTACGGATGAGGTCATTTTTCTGCTTGGGGACAAGAAAACTGCTTTGACTCTTACAGCACCCTTCAGTGACTCAACATCTCCTGTGCGACATGCCTGGGAGCTGTCGTGCTGTCACTCACAGATGGGGTCACCCCATTCACAGGTGCAGAGTCTCCAGCTTTCACAGGTGTTCCCCTTTCGCTGACACCTGGACAGTAGGTATGTGGATTCAGGCACCACCCTTGACCTCGTCACAGTGTGTAGTTAATGCACAATAATACACTCATGCATGTATTAATGTATATAATATGCATTGTCTATGAATACAATGCATATTATATACATTAATACATGTATGAGTGTATTATTGTGCATTAACTACACACTGTGACGATAACTGTAACATATAATTTATATTATAGTATATAAATGCATGTCTAATAATTGGGTTATTATATAGTGCTAGGCAGGTATATTTATATCATTGTACAGTACCAGTCAAAAGTTTGGACGCACCTGATCAAGATAATGGGAAAAATGCATTCAAAAGACATTTTGATCTAAAGACCTATGCTTAAACGGTTGGATTTTTTGTTTAACAAATACAACTCATGAAGTTGATGCCTTTGTATGAATTTCTTTCCAAATTTTAAAATTTTAATTTTAAGAAATATTTTTTGGCTATTTTGAAGAACCTAAAATATAAGATAGTATTGATTTGTTTATAACACGTTTTTGGTCACTGCATAATTCCAAATTTTGATGTCTTTACTATTATTATAGAAAGTGGAAAATGATAAAAATAAAGAAATAAGAGTGTGTCCAAACTTCTGACTTTTCTTCTCTTGTAAGGTTTACATAGTATATAGGTCACATTTTTTCAATACACTATTCCCCTAGTTTCTCTCTCTCTCATTCTCTCTTTCTCATACAAACACACACACACACACACACACACACACACACACACACACCGGGTAAGCAGCTGCACTGAGCCAATAACAGACACAGATATTGATTTAGATCAGTGCTGCACACGCTGGAGTGGAGACTGCGACGGCAGGCCTCAGTCCCATTGACAAAGCTGATCAATCAGGATTATTAGTGTCCACTTTTACCTGTCTGTACCCGATAGCAGCACGGATTTGTCAGCGATTAGCTCAATACAAACAAAAGACAGGGAAGCCGGAGGATGGTAACTCCATCCAGGCCTGCTGATTGGCTCATTAACTTCTCCGCACATACGGGGATATCTGAAATCAACAGTGATGCTGCCATGCAGTGCAAAAATTTTGCTTTAACTGAATAAATGATTCAAAATGTCATTACAACACGAAAGAAAGTCCTATCGCTCTTGTCTGGTCGGGTTTTTGAGACAGGCGTTGACATGCACAGAACATAAGGCAGAACACCACCTCAAACCGACGTCATGAGGGTGTAACTCGCCCTGCATTTTCTGTGACATTACACATAGCATGCAAAGCTCGGGCAGGCTCGGAGGCAGAGATGCAGCAGTGTCACTCAAGACCTATGAGATCATAACTGCTTCTTCCTGCCTCCACAATAGCGTCAGTGTCATTCTGACATGCTGAAAGACACCATGAGATCATGCCAACTTGACCTACATGCTAGAGCAGGCCGGAGATGCACTGAACAGACCACTCAGGGAATGGGGACGGAGATGGGGAGGGGGGTGTGAAGAGGATTAGCTGTTTTTTTGATGATGCAGAACATGTGATGTGGGAGGTGCTGTGTGTGTGTGTGTACGTGTGTCTGCATGAGTTGGGGAGGGGGGGCATATTTGAAGACATGTGACAATGTGCTGAAACACAGGCAGAAATGGCCCATATTGATCCTCAGCAATAATGATGCCCATCAGCGATGTAAAGGGCAACTGTCATTCTGCAATGTTCACGGACAGCCACATTTGCTATTCGGTCTTATGTTCCAGTTCTTTTACACACACACCATCCCTTGATGAAGAATTTCTCACAGAAGTCATGAAGTTACGACCACCAGGTGATTTATTCAAAGTTGCGGGGCTTAATGTCGATGGATGGCATGGTCGTTAAGCGTTCACTGTGGGTCGGAGAAGCACTGTTTCTGATGCTGCTCAAAGGGCGCTACCAACGGCAGCTAATAACACAGGCTGTAATGGATACTCGGGATTGTCATCTTCGCAGTTTAATCTCCCCTCCGGGCCGTTCCAGAGACCGGGGCAACCTGAGCCTCAAAGCCGGGCCTGCATTTGTTCTGCTTAGCTAACCGTGAATGCTAATTGCAGGAAAGACAACGCGCAAACTCCTGCCCCCCGGCCATGAGCACATTAAATAACACTAGCGGTTTCATAGCCATAGAGGACAAGCAAAGCTGGGGGGGGGTGGGTGGGGAGGTTTCTCCTGAAAGGATAGCAATATAATTTCGTTTTAAAGGGGATAAACAGCGAATGTTTTTACCAAGTCCCCCTCCGGGGCTGTCACTCCCCGGCTGACACCTGATGACAGTATTTAGAAACTGCCCATCACTCAACTGCCCCGATGTGACTAGTCCACACAAAGCAACAAGTTCTCTCGTTTTTCCATCAGAATTCCTCTTTTTTGAGTGCAAACATCAGCCTCAATTGTTCTTGCCTCACCTGACAGGTGACTCTGGGTGATGCGCGTTTTGTTGGCACGAATGGCGTTTGAGTGGCAGGGCGTGAAAGTTATTCTGTAATTGCTGATTTGTGTGTGTGAGTGCGTGTGTGTGTGTATGTGTTTTACCCCTTTAGGAAGTATGATGATAAACACACTCACTTAGGTTTCACTCATCAAAGTTAATTTTTTGATCCCATGAAGAAGTGCATTTAAACAAGCATCAAGTTCTCTAATGACACTCTAAAATTAGGCCTCGGAGGAGGAAATATAAAGGTTCCCTATAGTGTGATCCTTAGAATGCTTTGTGGGGGTAGGGGGTTGGGGTGGGATGGGAAATAACACTTGAAACTAATCTGTGGATAGAACAACATAAAGGCCTGGTGTCTCACCAGAGGCTAAACTAAGTCATCTAAGTAGCAATGGTAACACCCCAACTGCCCCCCCCCCCCCCCCCCACACACACCAAGGCCCTGATATCTCTGTGTATCTGACCTCAGCAAGTCAGAGGACAAAGGTGATTGGTCATTGTGCTGCGCTCCCGGCATCTAGATATGTCCTGGTTATCATGGCTGTCACATGACCCCTCCCCGCTGCACTGCAGCTCCTGCCATCGTCCAATGGCGATTAATTGCGACGGAAGGATTCCGTTACAGAAGCAGCGCCGATCTTTGCCACCTTTCCCACAAGGCCACCTTTGATCTCCGGCCTTTGACCTGCCAGGTTAAGCCCTTCCCGCGCAATTGGCTCTAATTTGAAAGCTGCTGTCCTAATTGCTCACCCTGCTGTGTTTCCGGCCCCAACGTCCCATTTAACACATGTACGTTTCTCCCATAAACGCCCCCACCCCTTCTTGCTGGCAGCTACCATAGGCCCTTATCACTGCCTCTTTGAGTAACTCAAGAGGGCTCTTTGCACCTGCCTTGGCACTTTCTCATAGAGGGTCAATCAGGCACATTTTTCTGAACTTGAAGCCAAGGGTCAAAAAGATAAAAAATGGGCAGAGATCGCAATCTGTTTATTTTTCTTAAGTTACTCCTGCTTGTGTGTCTTAATGCAAAAAAGGTAAAGAGTCAATCTAAACAGAGGCCAGTCTACAAGAAGTGGTTAAGTGATTTTGCTGGTAAAAGAAACATTCACCAGTGTGCTGGGAGTATCACTGTCTTAACGGCATGTTTGGATGCTACATACAGCTCTGATAATGAACCAGACAGCTGTCCACACAGCTCTCTGTTCACCTGATCACCTCATCATTGATTCAGTCCCTACATCCTATCTTACCACTCTATGGCAGACTGTCACTTAATGAGGCATTAGTGGCATGTATACCTGTACCATGTCTCACATATTTTCAGTTTATCCTGGTCTCCTTTTGAAAGATCAGGGATTTGCTTTTTAGCGTTTTCCATTTTGTGTTTTTTTTTAATTGCCTTTGAAAATAGTGCCCTGCAATATATTGTGTGACAATCTAGTTGTAAAGGTTGCTACACAACATTAAAGATTGATTGATTGATCGATTGATTGATTGATGTACACAAAGCCCAGAGTTTAGACTCTCAGTACAAATTCTCTGTGTCCAGCATGCTTCATCACCATATGAAGATTCTTTAAGCATCCATTATATTATTATGCTTACAAAATATGACAAAGCACTTGGTATAAATGACAAGCGAGACCATGTGAAGTGATGGGAAACCTTCAGGCTATATTACCAGCAGAGAGAGCATGGTGGATGCAGGTTATCTCAGTAATAACTATACCGTGAACCTTTGTTACTGTAAATGACACCGGGAGCTCTTTCCTGGTGCCGACCCCGCTGGCCAGTGAGGACAGGTGATTACAGAGGTCAATGAAAAAAAATTCACCAGCAATACTAAAAGTGCTCATTTAATGACATCTATTAAGAGGAGAGAGAGAGAGATCGCACAGCACCGCGGTGCAAGTACAGATCGAACCCCGAGCCGTTCCGAGGTTCCGCGTGGGAGCTGGTGTCAGGTCCTGGTTTTGTCTGGGCGAAACTCTGTAACCGCAGGTGCTGGGGACCTGTGCTGACATTGTGCTGTTAAGTGGCTTCTCGCCATGAGAAGTGAATAGAGCAGGTGGTGCGCTCCTCTTTTCCTTCCCCTCTGCTGGAACAGAGGCAGGGCCCTGAGTCTTAAGAGCAGAGCATGCAGCATATTAAAGGCCAGGGGCACCTAATGTACCCCCTGTTCAACAGACTCCAATTATCATCCCTGAGAGTATAGGCCATTACAAAAACAAGATTAAGATAATTGTCACGTCATTAGTTAAGTGTTGTTTCTTCCCTGTATTAGGGATGCAAATGTTTTTTTTTCCCTTTCACTTACTCCCTTTAAGGACTGGTAAATTATGTTGCAATTAGCACAGTCCTCAGTAGGGTCTTCAATAATGCAAGACATTGACCATGCCTTTAATTAAACCAATATGGAAACTAACAATAAACGGTGGCACAGGAACTGCTCTCTATCAAGAGTTTATCAGTTTAAATTAAACAAGACAGGTTTTTTTTCTCTAGGGAAATATGTAGAAAAAAAAAAATAGAAAATAATTTAGTAGTTATTTAGCTTACTTTTTACTAAAATAATTTAGCTTACTTTTTGAATCTGAAGCTCTGATGAATTTCAGGTGCATGGTGTGGTCATCACCTATCATTCTTTCAAGCCGTAAATTGCAAGAATATCTCTGTAACACACCCACACAGTTCTCTTAAAGGAGGCAAAGCTTCATACATCTATACAGGGGCTTCATTTTAACTCTCAGTAAAGCCCATCACAGAAGTATAGGGCTGTATACTGCTCTGAGTTCCCTTCAGAGCAGCAGTCACTGGCAAACTCCCCTGTGAACCCTCGGGAAGCAGAGGGTCCCACTGCCACCATCCAAACTCCCAAACCCCCCTGCCTCATCTACCCAGGTGTGCCCGTGGAACCTAGCGTTTTGGGGAAAGGGAGATGGATTGTTTTGGGTGTGAAAATACGGCATCGGATCCGTAGCCCTGAGCCCCACCAGCTAATTAGTTTCTAATGTAACAACAATTTCTTTTGAAGAGATGTTGTCTCACTCACCAGATCTCTTTAAAAGCATCCCCAGGGCGGGAGAGAGGCGGCGCGGGGCACTGCGGCCAGGGAAGCCGGGCTCGGGTTACCCCACCCCCCACCCCCTTCCCCGTGATACACGCTCCGTGGGACGGCCTGGCTCCAGCCCCAAGCACCTCCAGCCACCAAACCCCACTGCAGGGAAGACTCTGACACCGACCGCAGCGAATGCTCTCCGCACATGAAACTCTACACTCAACTAATGGTTACAAATGTGTTTGCAGGGCCTTGAGTCGGGTCTCAAGCTCTGCTATGGCTTCTTGCACGCAAACATGCACACAAGAGAGAGAGGACTTGGGTGCAGGGGGATGTAAGAATTGTCTGCTTTTGCCTCTTAGATTCAAATTTTGTGAAGTGGTCTGTAAGTGCCTGTCCACTCTTCGACAGTGTAAATTTTGAACAATGTTTGAAATAAATCTTTTCTCCCACAATTACCTGTTCTTGATTGCGTTGACTGAAGATCTAGGTGGAGGGAACAAAGAGTAGCAGTATTTCCTGAATTTATTGAAAAAGCATAAAGTACAGGTTTAGAAATACAAGTTTAAATATTACAGTGACCCATTAAAACAGACCTAAAACAGTAGCCATAGAACTTTCTCAAGACTAACTATAAAAAGGACAGCACAGTGAAAAGAGGTAACTGATAGGTCAGAGTTGAATGCACACTGTCCCACATTTAAAATACACTGGAAAGCAAGACAAAAAAAAAACAATCAATGTATATTGACTACTTTGGCATTAAAAGGGTATGTTTCTTTTCTGTTCCACTGCATTTGAACTGATGAACTAATGCATTAAAAATAAATAAAAATATTGCAAATAATCTCAGGAGTTGTACCTGTAGCTAAAGAAGTCAGACAAAAATATATGAATCTCAGACAGGTTAAGTGAAACCTCAAGCAGTCCTGAAAAGAGAAAAGTGAATGTTGAGAAAAGCCATGCCGGGGCACTGGACACAGTAGTGTGTTTTCTCTGAGTGACACTTCAAACAGAATTAAATGACCTGCTGCTTTCTCTCCCCTCAAAGACAATGCATTGCTTCCAAGCGGAGTAATCACAAATGCCTAATTAGCTGCCACGGGGTTAGTCTGCTGTGCTCACTGCGAGACAGATAGCTGCAGGGAGGGTGGTCAGTAGACGGCTTTTATCTGGAACTGAAAGACTTGCTTTCCAGGAGCCCCGCCCCTGAAAGAAAAGCACTTGATCGTTACAAAGGACTGTTAAACGTTGCTATTAAAGAGATCCTGCCAGCAAATCCCTAGCAAACAAGAAACCATTTCAGCTCCTTGTGTATTCAAAAATAGGGTACTCCAGCCCTACCCCAAGACACTGGCCACCAGAGGAAATGAGAGGTGACTGGACTGGTGACCTGACACCTATTTGGAAGGGTTGAGGTGGTCCCTTGGAAGACATAACCATCCGAAACAACTTCTGCAAGACACAAAGTTGAACATCTGACTTTCTTCGGATCAATTCCATTTAAAGGTATCATAGAAGCTGCAATCCCTGGCGCCAGGAGAAAAAAAACAGAGGGGTGCAACTGCAGTACATGGGTATTAATAAATACTATGTAGACATTCAGATATAAGGAGACAACTGGGGGTGCACTGTGGTCCATCCGGGAGTGCAATGCACCCCTGAGCACCCCCATAGCAGCGGGCCTGCACCTCACCGTAAGGTGCTCTAAGTGGTTTAGGTAAAACATGTGAAGCAAATGCATTCATATTGCATTTTTCCAGCCCTCATTGAGAGACCTGTCATTGGCCTTTTTATCCAGCTTGACTCGTCCAGCTGCTGAAACTCACACCTCTACAATGGCTGTCAACTCGCACACTCTGCAAAGTTTAGCGAGATCATCATACACGATCTTGCTAAAATGGAAGTAAACTGAGAAAAGCACTCGGAGCACTTTGGGCGTTTGTACTTAACTTGAGAATTTAGTCCAAAGTTCAGGACACTTTGATGGTGGGGCAACCTGACAGTTTTATCACTATGTAACATCAGAATTATACCACATACGACTTTGTATGTGAACCCTATGGTGACTCAAGATCAAATTTAAAAACATTAATTCCATCTGATAAAACTGCTGATGGGCAAACTACACATCGGAGTGGCGGACAGTGTTACTCTGTCTACACGATCCCTATACATCAATAATATAAGAGGTTATAAATACACATTCATAGAGTTATCAATATTTGCCCAAATATCATGTGATTTCTCCATATCTACTCGGATTAGGTTGAACAGCGGCATCGGCCAGTTATAATATTAGAAACCATATTTACACACGCAGTGCCCACTTGAAGGTCATCTGTGAGCTCTGGGTAAACATAAGCCCTTTTTGTGGTTTGGGTAAATGTACATGACAGGCTCCAGAAGCACATTTCCCCCCCTTTTTAATTGTCATGTAACTGTCTCTTGTAGAGCCAAACTGTCTGCAACACTTCAGCATTCGGAAATAAAAACCCTCACCTTCCCCACCGCAGCTGTGGTTAACCATAGCCGGGCACTTAAAGGAGCAGCAAGGCCCGAAGATTCATCCTAAGCCTGCTGCAGCATCTTTATCTCAAGCCTTGCTCTGAAAGTCACGGTGTGCAAAGTCAGACCTTTTCGCATTGTCAAAAATGTGTGTGGATATGTTGTGTTGTGTGAAGGTGAAAAGGGTGCAGCTGTGAAAAGTTTTTAAAGAAACGCACCATGCCAGCTGTACAGTTTTGATTGCTTTTTCACCGTGTTGGAATAAGCCTTGAAAATGTAATCTTTTTTATCTTCCCTACCATGCTGCCATTAATCTTTGACTACATTAAAAGAAAACTCTAACCAACATACCAGCTTATAAAAGCGTTGAATGGTGCCGCAAAATCAATGTATATTTATAAATATATTTTTTTTTCTGTGCTTGATCATTTCTAACAAAGACGCGTGACAGTTGAAATGCTCGGCAGAGAAACTTAATTTTCTAATTTACTGGAAGATGGCAGGAAACAAGGCAAATTGCCGTATTCCACACAACAAACCCCTGGCTCTGCCTCCCTCTCTCTCTCTCCCCCCAGCTCACGAGTGGTAATTATCTCTAAAATGAATGCCATTTTATATTAAGCTGAAGTCACATCAAAATGAGAAAGACTGCCTCATTATGAGTAATCACAGGGGAGCTAGAAACATCATTTAACCAAACGAGCAAATAATGTCCAGGATATTGAAGAAGCTCCATGCACTTCACCAGACCGCTGCAAGTCCCATTACAAAAATTGTAGGTCTTAAATAGAATAATTACAATCTTTATCTCTTCCACCCCCCCCCCCACCCCCCCAAACTGCCCCACTCTCCCTTTGCTTCTTATTCTGAAGGGCCTTTGGAGAGAGGGAGTGCGAAGGGGGCTTTCAAACAACCACAAACAACTGTTGCAGAATAGCTCTTAGGCATTAGCGCGTGCGGCAGAACTGAGCAGACGGGAAAACCAAAGGGAAACATTAATTAGCCCTTCACACATCAACATGGAGCTGTTATTAAAGGTCAATGCATTAGTACATATTTGTAATGTAAAAAGTAGCCATTCTAAAATCTATTTCCCATTTATGTGGTGATAAAATGTCCAGGGCTCACTTATTTTTTCACCTTGATTAAATAACGGATGGCCACTTCGTGAAAATGCAGAATTTTCAACGGGACTTAATGTAATTAATTCAGCAGTACAAATTACATGACCACCTGCTGAAATCTTAAATAATATCCCCCCTGGTAGTTATGTCTCCCACTCAACCCTCACTCAAAAAACTATAAATAACAGCCAATTCACTTATTTTCACATAAAAAATAAACATGTATGAGAAATGCATGCGCATAGCTATGGCTCAGACTTCAACACTACAGCTCATGCTGCCTGGACACGTGGAAACCCCCCCACTGTAATACTCTCTCAGTAGGGCACCATCCTATACTTGCTGCACAAGGGCAACACAACCATAGGGAGCAGTTCCTGTTGCTATGTCACAGTGCACAGTGAAAGAAAGGATGGTGTTTAAACCAAGGGAAAAGAATAGCTCAAAGACTGTTAACCCTCCTGTTATGTTCAAATTTACTAACATCCGTTATGTTTGGGGTCAATTTGACCCCAGCAATTTAAACCTCCAGAAAATGGTGGAAATTAAAATTGCTACCCAAATTTATGTGTCAGGTACTTTATGTTTCTTTGTTGACTACGTAAATAGGCTTTAAATAACCCCCCACCCCCCACCCCCCACCCCTATACATGTAGAATACCTATTATGCGACTATGGAAAAACATGGCAATCAACATAAAATCTCACTGATTAACCTAAAATCGAAGAGAAAGATCTTTTTGGTATGTTAAGGCCTTTATATTATTTCTAAGTACAGATTTTTTGTTATTACGAAATGCACTCAGACATTCATCCACAGTCATGTGGGGGCCTGCATTGTAAAGAAAAGGTCATCACTGAACCCACTTGTCCCATACATCCCCTATTGCTGTGAGTTTGTCACACTCTTGTCGGCCCTGCCTTGTTTCTCTATCATCAAAGCGTATGACACGGGAGAAAAGATGAAATTTCTGTAGAGACATAGTTGCTGGAGATATTGCCCTTCCAGTGTCAGCATTCCAAAGGCTTGCTGTTGCTTCACCTTTTGACTTGTAAACTCCTGCCAAAATGAGCAACCCAATATAGGCTTGCAAGTGGGTCACATCCAAGTCTTTCCAACTGCCCCCATACACACGCCTCCCCTCCAAGTTTGTCATCTCCAGTATATTCTTTTCAATTGATTATCAAGAGCTCAAAAGCTGATTTTATGTCTTGGGCATGGCTGACAGCGTATCTGGTGGGGCCTGAAACCATCCTGATAACATTAGCAGCACTAAGTCTACCCTGTCATTCAAGTGGGGAGAGGGACCATAATAACTTTCCATTTTTTGAAGGTAACATGCCTTCTGGTGGTTGAGAAACAGGAGGGTCAACACTTAGAGTCTCATTCCCATCAGAGGAGGATGCCTCATAATCAGGGTCCTCCTCAACGTTATCCTCTGTCTCATATAGTCTCCTCTATGTCACTCTCACTGGCAAACAGCTGTGACAAAACCTCATTGGCAGAAAACTTTTGCTTAGAGTTCATTTTCAAAGAGAGAGCACACAGAGCACCAAGAGGAATGGTTTTGAAGGATGCCGTGCAAGCTTTTATATGTTTGCTCCTCCCCTACTGTCATGCGCAGACACAGGTGTGGGAACCATAGTTCCCCTCCCTCACAGCACGGGAAATATCAAAGTTCTCATGGAAATTATGTTTTCCCCTCCCCCATGTCATGTGAACTGTCCGTGGTTCTCGCACTACTACAGGCATTATTATGATAGGTTATGGCCCTAAAACAGAGGGAAGTCTTATATTACATTATAAAATTATATTATAAAATTGCATGTTGCAGTGTCCTCAATATCATCCAAAACAAGCAAAACAAATGTGTGTAAAATGTTGATATTTCTTATATGTTTTATATAGCTAAAACAGCCTGGGGTCAAATTGACCCCAAACAACACCAATGCGTACAACATGAGTACAGGGCATTAAAAACATATCATCACGTTAATTTTGTGTTTACCCAGTTGTCCCTATTAAATTAGGAAAAGTCATTAAATATGAAGCAAAAAAAATGATGTTGAGCATTTATTTAGAGACGTTAAACATTGAATGGGGTCAAATTGACCCCAAACATAACAGGAGGGTTAAAAAAGCAGCTCCAACACATTACACTGTACATTTCATTTTTTGTTTATTTAACTGTAAAAGATGGCACTTCATATCAATTTTTCAAAAAGTTCATTCAGTGGAAAGTTTTGGGTTGGCTGTCCTTTTCTTCATAAGGAAAGCTTTATAAGTAGAATGACCACTTTAAAAACAGAGGACCATTACTTTACACAGATAGCTAACCACATATTGAGTGGTGTGACAGCTTTGCTTTACCATATGGACAAATGTACCACTAATGTACTATTAAACCTTTTAAAGGACATTCATGTTCTTTACAAAAACCACCTTGCGTTTTCAGATGACAGAACCAAAATGAGGAAATAAAAACAATACTAATATTGTGATGTACAATATGTCTAAATTACATGCAACTTATACTCTTGAAAGGAATGATTTGGCAAATTAAAGCAATATACTGAAGATGAAGGACATTACAGAACAGTACCAAAACAATAACGCAAAGACAGTAAAAACACAATGACAAATTGTTAAGAATTACAAACATCACAGTAGAAAAGTAGAAAAAAATCAGTGAGAAAAAAAGACAAAAAGTCTGAGGCAGTTGCCAATAAAGAGCCGACGCGTTCATGTTTTGGTTGCCTAAAATAAAACATTTCTCTTTAGGAGAACAAGTAGCAAACGCAGAAATAAATTCAGAGGGGAGCGGGATTAAGGTTCGACTGGATGCCAGCAGATATTTCCCGGGAGATGCAAGCTTCAGCTGGTGCGTTCAAGACGACAATGCACCTTGAACCACCCCTCCTGTCCGGGGTTCAGGTCGACCTGCAGGAGAGAAACACAATGAGAATATGGTCGCTGCTCAAGAAGCTGAGCACACACCACAAGTGAATGGTAATCCTCACTGACCACCACTCACAAACCACCAGCAATCCTCAAAAACCTTTACTGAAGACACACTGAGAATATTCATATACTCAGTCTCAACCAATATGCATTTTACATTTAAGGAACATATTTGAATTTGTGAAAGGAATCATGGGTTATACAGAAAGTGGTAGTTTTAGAAAAATTATACAAACATACGAATGAACACATTTTCTAATAACCGAGATGCCGTAATATTTCTGCTAGTTACATTTCTTTTAAGGAAATATGACTGTTAATGGTAACAGTAATGTTGGGTCTCTTTTTTGTTTTTATTAACAAAAACAATATGTGAACACACTTCCATTCACACACAACCATTCAAGGCACAAACTTTAACAATAGGAAACTGTGCTCCTTTTTCTTAAATTGTGAAAGACAAGCATTGCACCAAACAATGATTCACTTTTAAAATTGCCGCTGGCATGGCTGTCCATCTGGCAATAAGAGACTTGCTGAAGATCGCTCCTCTCCCTAATAGAGAGGCATAAAGCAGAATGCTTCCTTCCACCGCGCCACTTACCTCTGATATAAAACAGAATCATGAAAAAGAACTTCTGCCTCAAATCAGCTTTTTAATCATTACGGTCAATGAGCGAAGGCGCTCGTTGGTTACGATACGACAAGGGAGGATCGAAACCTTGTTATGCTTTTCTCAAATCCAGTTAGAGGCAGAAACAGGTCCAGGGAGTTGCCTGTCTTTATGCATTGCACTTACTTTTAACTATTGTCTGAAGCAGACGTAGGAGCTCTGGGTCTCGTCACTGTGCTACCTGCATCGAGCTCTACCTCTCCTCCAGGATCAACTGTTTGGCTAATGGACGATATCTGGAGTTATTTAACCAAGTCTGTATTGACTGCTGGATGCGGTGCCACTGCTGCTAAATCAAATTGAAGGGGTTATGTCTTCCAGCGATTGGAGCCAAACCTGTTTGATGCCATCGTCAAGGAAGCTGCACTTCTGGTGAATAATGTAAAAGTAGCTTGACTTAAATTATCGTCTAATGAACACTACTACTCTCAGTCATCCCTCGTTTCTGGACCCGAAAGCACAGGACCATCTCCCAGAGAAAGTACATTCACATCCCTCAAACTGGATCAAATTTTAAATTATTATCCATTCAAATCATGATATTTCTTACAACAGCAAAGGCTAAAGGTACAGGGGGGGACCTACAATCCCAGCTTCCCATGTGATGAAAGCAGTCTGCCTTAAGTGGAGACACAGATGACAAACTCGAAGTACCTTTGTTCCAAAGTGCCTTTGCTCCCACAAACAATTTCGCAAAAAAAAAAAAATGTTACAACATTGCGTGGAAGAGAAAAAAATGTAAAAAATAAAACCAGGGAGGAGGGTAAAAAAAAAAAAAAAAAAGAATTGGTTTATATTTTTCTCATTCGTCAGACGTCTATCAACTGGCGGATATTGAAAAAGCTCAGGAGAGCGAGAGATAGAGATCAGCAGAGAGTGCAGCTGCATGCGCCCCCCATCAATAATGCCATTCATGGCATTAGAGAAATGAATAAACAGACAAACCCGATGGGGATTGGAGCGAGAGTAGAATAGAGTGGAGCGGAGTTGAGCCCGCGGCGGCGGGGAGGGGCGGGGGCGGGGGGAAGGGACTTACTTAGGCTTGGTCTCGGCGTCCGTGACCTGTCGGATGAAGATGGCGTCCTCGGGGTGGCTGATGTCTCCCTGCTCCTGCATGTAGGACGAGGCGATGGCCAGCGTGGAGCCGTCGTTGCTGAAGGCCAGCGAGGCGATGCTGGTCGGGTAGCGGTGGAACTGGCACAGACGCTTCTTGTTGAAGGGGTCCCAGATGTTGACGAAGCCGTCGGAGCCACCTGTTGGTCACGGCGGGTTCAAAGGTCAAGGGGTCAAATGTCAGCAACGCCACGTAAAAAGAGACGTAAAAAGTACTAATTGTATTCTGACAGATGCATGACTGGATGACAATATTCTACTTTTTTCATTGCTCACAGTGTCATGCTGTAACATTCTTCAGACCAAGGTCCACGATTTGACATGGAGTGACTCTCTTAATAACATTGTTTACCATTACGAAAATGCAATCTAACTTGTGTCAAAATTTTATAAAAGACACAATGGCTACAAGAGGCTATACAACTGATGAAGTGTGACTGGCATATGAAGTTTTGTCCCATGATATAGTGGGCTGTGGCTATGAAAACTCATTTTTACATTATCATTATCATTTAGCAGATGCGCTTATCCAGAGCAACTTACATAGGTTACAGTTTTTACATGTTCTCTATTTATACAGCTGGATATCTACTGAGGGAATTCTGGGTTAAGTACCTTGCTCAAGGGTACAACCACAGTGCCCCTGTAAGAAATCTAACCAGCAACATTTTGGTTACAAGCCCTGCTCCTTACCGCTACGCTACACTGCCACCCCTAGCATGCAACTTCTTTGTCATTTTTTATTTAGTAATGCTTTGTGAATTATATTTTGACTTTGGAGAAACCGCTTTTTCAAAGAGTCATGCTACTCTATTTCCATCAGAAAACAATTGACTGCCCAAATTAAGTCAACTATAGGTTACTGCTGCCTGTAAAACAGCCATGTGTGAGGTTTGGAGTTGACCACCTTTTCCATCAACATCCTACTGACGGTTCAGAGAACTAGGCAATGACAAAGAGGGCCTTACCTGTGGCGAAGGTGTTGTGAACGCTGTGGAAGGAGATGGCATTGACCGGGTAAACCTGCTCGATGCCGTTTTCCTTCAGCCTGTGGCATTTAAAGGCGTATTTCTTCTTCTGAACCTCCAGGCTGGGGTCCAGGTACTCCACAGCAACACGGCCTTCTATAGAGCTCAGGACGTATCCCTGAGAGAGAGAGAGAGAGAGAGTTATGAGAGAGGCTTCACTATGCCTTTCCATTATCATCCCACCAGTCAGGTGGGCAATACTCAAACCAGCAAAGGAGGATGCAGCAGAGATTTTCCACCGTATTTCACACGTAAGGCAGGCCTTTGTAACGGTTCAGAAAATGTTCTGAATGTTCTCGATTATCTATGCTAAATTAACTTTGACATTAGTAATCTCAAGTCGAAGAGGAACTTGAAGCTCTGACTATGATTACAGCTCCAGTTCTCCCACCACTACTCAAAATATCAATTTGTAGTTATGTGAGGAGCTGGCCAGAACTTAGCAACACCACCACCCTGTTATTTCTGAAAGAGGAGGTAATGGTCCGAACAAAAGATGTTCCACATAAAAGCAGGCCGGGGCCATCTGTGAGAGTGCAGACTCACCTGCTTGTTGGGAAAAGCTCGGATACAGCGGGTCTGGTATTTCAGAGATGACTCCCTCCTCTGCTGAACGTAGCCCATGTTCCTCAGGTCCCACACCAGGACCCTCCGCCCCGCCGTTCCCACAATCAGCCTGTCTCCCGCCACTGAGAGAGTGTAGACCTGGAGAGCAGGGGGTGGAAGAAATCACCATTAGTCAATTTTAGTCAAAAGTATTCAATAGTCAAAAGTCAATTTAGAATGTATGCAATGATAAGAGTTTAGAGTTTGTGTGGGCTGCCCACCTCCCCATTCATCACAACCGCTGTGTTCATATATCATTTTGCTAACAACTCAAAACGCTAGAGGAACAAGTCTTCAGGCTTTCTGAGCCGTTCCTCAGCCCTTTGCATATGGTGCCTATTACTCCCACCATAAATCACCCTCCCCACACATCATCTCACCAAATCCTCACAAGCAACGGCAGCTGCCGTCTCTTTCAAAGCACTCGAAATCGCCCTGATCGCCCCGCTATTAAAAACTGTAATTCATACCCGCCTGCGTCGGAGATACATAACGCAAAGCGAACGCTTTATATAAATAACCGGTTGCCAGCCAGACACTTCGTTCTAAATGAATATCCTCTGTCCTGCTTGTGCCGTAAATCAACACACCCCGAACTGACAAATCATGCAAGATTCATGCAAGCCCCCGTGTGAAAACATCCACCCCAGAGGGGGGGGTATTGGGGGGGCATTACAGAAGCCGATGACATAATGAACCCTGCAGAAGTAATGAACGGTTTAATTCATGGGGAGCTTGTAGTTCACCATCCTATCTGTCACAAATTCATCCCCTTCTACCTCGCTGGGGCCACGGCTACCCATAAATCACCGCAGTTATCTAATGTGTTCCATTTATCCTCGACACGGACGGCTGTTACCGAAAATGGGTCAGGAGTAATCTGCGCGGTGGCACAGTCTGGCGCTGTGTGTAATGCAGCCATTATCACCTGAGGCAAATAGGGGGGTCTCACCTTTGACAGGCAAGGCCCAAAAGAAAAGCTAACCGATGCCACCACTTTATCCTTTGCCATTATTCACAGTGCACATCTTTTTACAGTTTCACTCCTGACAGGAGTCAGGGAAAGTAGGGGTGCCGATGATGTGATGTTACAATTATTTGCAAAATGGTTTGGCTCCGTGGCCGCTTACAAACACCCAAAACCTGTCTTTTCGGCTGCTCAATCTTCATAACAATGAAAGCCGTACATTGTCAAGTCATATCAAGTACCTCTCACACCTGGTCTGTGTTCAATCATTTGATTCATCTATACAAAAAAAAAAATTTTAGAGCAAAATTACTTCAAGGCCATAAATCAGGCCAATAGTATCCACAAGTTAAATAAAGGCAAAGAATAAAATTAGTTTTGTTGAGATTTTTATTTTAATTTTAAACACTTTTCTGTTGAACGTCTGGGTTACTGGGGAACACGCATCCTCCAATGCATAATGCCACCATATCATGCATATGGGATCCATTTTCAGTAAAAATCCTCATTGTAGCAAGGAGGAACATGCAAATGGTTCTGTGAGTACAAGTATAATCTACAAGCACTCTCTGATAACTCCTTTAAGAACTCCATATCAAACATAATGTCCTATTGCCTCAACAAACCCTAGTATTAAAACCAATATCCTGACTGCCCCCTCCCCCACCTCTTCTCTTCAACAGCATGACACATCACATCCACTTTTATTTACATAAGAATTAAAACTTACAAGACAAAATGTTTTAAGTGCACAGACAGTTACAGGAGGTTCTTCCCCCTCTCTTAAAACGTGTTATCAAGTGAAAGCGTTAAGGGACGACAGCAAGTAAAAATAAATCACCCATCTTTTTTGTTCTTCCTTTCCAAGTCTACATATATGTCGCACAAGAGGTGACATATATGTAGTGTGAAGGAGCTGCATGCGTCACGCACCCCAGGAAACGCTGTACCTTTTCAGGCTGAGTGAAGGTGCCAGCATTGCACGGGGTCCTCGGGTCCCACAGTCGAACCGACCTGTCCCAGCTGCCGGTTACCATGACGTTGACCTCCGGGCAGTATTCCACACAGCGAATCGGGGCGTCGTGCGTTCCCACTATCGTGTCTGCAAGGGGAAGAACAGGTGACTTGTCAGATCTGCGTTACAAGCAGGCAGCAGCGTACTCAGTCTTGCACGACTAAATTTAGACACAACCACAACTGTACCACACGTTAAAAACTAATTCTTACAAACACCTTGGACTGTGATTTTTGTTCACTAATTGCAAAAGTCTTAAGTATGTAGAGGTGCAAGGTGCATGAAACAGCCAAATGGACCACTGTGCTCTGTCAACACATACCTTGGTCTGTATTTAAATCATGCGTTTTCAGCTGCATATCCAGGCCTCCACTCCATGCATGTGTGGGGTCCTACAAGATAAAAGCCACTTAATCCAAGCCATATTGGAAGCCACTGATATTATCAAACAGAAAAGGGCATATGAGGTTGACTTTCTTTTAATCCTATTCATTTTTATATTTGAAAGTACAAACACCAAAAAAGACACAAAATAACGACATTGGTAATGAGGGCCTTGAAAGTTTAGTCTGTGGTAACTTTCATTACACAACTGTATCGCTTCCGTGTTAAAGCAAGTCATATTATATAAAGGCATTGAATGAGTACAATAAGTAACATCACTCACGTAAAAGGCACAATCCAACACCGGTGCCAAGTGCTGGTACTTCATTCTCATGGAGTTACCGCCGACATCGAACAGGCGGACTGTGGAGTCCCAGGAGGAGACCAGCAGGAACTGGGCAGTGCTGGGGCTGAACTTCACTGCAGAGATGCTGTCTTCGGGACCCTGGTTCAGTTTAAACTCGTTCGACCCCGTCATCTGTTCAGGAAAGACAGGCGGGTATGAGGAACCATGAGCGTTTCACCGCTGTAATACATTAAACTTCACTTTTGATTTTAAAACATAGGAACTCAATGATAATGCAGCAATTTCAATTCAGGCCACTGCAGCAAATTAAAATTGACCTTATTTGCTCAAGAAAAGTAAAACATTAAGGACAATACAAATATGTGCAGGTGAGGCAAAAGAATCCCATCAAAGCTCATAAAGAACCACACTAGACAATTAGAACAGATTAGACAACAATTCTGACATACAAAAAAGATAATTTAATCATATACAGAAGCATGAGATATGGAATGTCTTCAACTTCAACATCCAGTTTACAAATTGTTTCATACAGGGTGAAGTATAGTCTATACAACAGCATTTGTTTGATAATTTATTTGATATAGCACTTTTGGGGTCAGGAGTATTCGATTCAATCATGAAGGCAACTGACTGTGTGTCTCATTTAACACTACTTGAAATGTATTCTGAAATACATTTGTCTAGAAATTCTAAAACAAAGAGTGGAAGATACCCATGACAAATAAAAAATTGCGAGGTTAGGTTCCAGAAGAGTTCTGAGAGAACAAGTGCCTTGCGAGAGATGTGTGTTGAACTGTACTACTTGCAAAGGCAGCCATTTCATGTGAGGACTGTTTGGCGATGAGACCACCACAAGAATCTCGAAGTTCATCTGTGTTTAATGGCATGCATTTAACAGGCATTGAAAGGACTTTCCATACATGATGCAGGAATGAAGTAAACCTCACTCCTAAGTGGTACATAATGCCTTAAAATCACACTTCCACGGGTCACACTCCACGCAAACCTACACTGGGTCCATGTTAGCTTATACTTCTACACAGTGTTGGCCATGTAAGTCACCCTACTCTAGGGTGTCTGCAATGAATACAAATAGTAAATTGTCCATATCAAGTACTATATCTGATAAAAAGCTGGGCCAGCACATTTATCCTGTATCCACATGTGAGAAAAGTGTAAATATTCCCTCTGCAGGTGTTCACAGTTATAAAATGTTCAACTAGGCCCCATGAAAAGAAGACTACAGTTCTTCTGGTGTTACTCTTCTTCTAGGGACATAAGGAAGAGGGTTCATAACCCTAAGGTTGCTGGTTCGATTCCCCACCAGGGTACTGCTGGTGTTGCCTTGGGCAAGGTAATTACCCGGAGTTGCCTCAGTAAGTATCGTGCTGTATAAACGGGTAGAATGTCATAGAATTGTAATCTATGCAAGTCACTCTAGATAAGAGCGTTTGCTAAATGACAATGTGAATGTGATCTGTGGAATACCAAGAAAGGGGTCATTCTGAGCTGTACGGGCGCAAGTTATTCTCTGCAGAGTACAAGTATAAAATTTGACACCTGTTCGCTATGATCTGAAAAACTGACCAAAACATCTTGACATTATGTGTATCTGGATGAACTCCCACGTTAACAAAAGTGGACAAAGAATGACCTCGGCGATGTAAAAAGAACACGGACAGTGTCTGCACAGTCAGTCAGTAGGTGAGTTTATGACATGGCACAAAGGAACACTGACCCACTGGTTAAAGGAGCTGGTTTCACGGTGCAGTCGTATGCCTAAAATAAAGACTCCATATACACTAGCAAGTCATCTAAATGGCTAAAACTATACATAAACAGACACAATAATTCAAATCTTAGCAAGCTCTCGGAGTGGCTCCAGCTTTTGTTTCGGTGAGTCGCGACAAATTTTAAGTCACATAAAGCCCAAATTGCTCTGATACCAACCGTTGCACAACAGGGGGTTGATTCGAAAGAGACCAGCCCACTAACTTATCTAAACAACGAAACTTTTCTGCTCACTTAGGTTAGCTAAATAGTTCACATCATAACCACAATCAGCTAGCTAGTTACCTAGTAAGATGGAATACCAGAGCAAGAAGTCTACGTAGCTACATACATCTTTAGCTAGCTAGCCAGTCAGTGTAATTAAGGGAAAGAGGACTTTCATAGCTAGTTAGCATCGCACATTCACAGTTGGCTAATTTAATTTGCCAACTACATAATTTTCTGTAGGTTGTACGTTAAGAACATGAAGCGACTAATTGGCCCAATCAACCCAGTAAACTACAGTAAGATACTAGATACGAACAAACAAATACAAATCATTATAGGAACAAACTAACAATCGATTATCTGGCCATCTATCGACTTGTAAATTAGGCCCTCTTCCACCAGTTACGAGCGACAAGGAGAAAAAACTTTCAAATGAAACCACCTTTCATCGTCCTCCCTCTAGTATTCAAAAGTCATTCATTTCGGCGGGTGTTATCTGATAGGTATATACTCACTGTTGTGTGGGATTAACTACGGCTGTGTTGCTCTTCGAGATTTTTCAAAAAATAAAACAATCTTGTTTCCTCCTCCCTTGTGAGCCCGCAACCGCTTTTTCCCTGCAGTAACCTACCAACAACCAGGGCTGCGCTAGGATGAAACAGCGGCTTGCTATTGGTTGACTCAAATCGTAGCCGTTCCCGCAGCGTCGATGATTGGTTACAAAACCTGGTTTCCTTTTACTCTAAATAACTTCCGTTGCCAAAGTGTATGTCATGTGACAATGGCCATGGTACACGTGTTTGCGTATTTTTTCAGGAATGTGTGTTATCGCTGTATCATTAAAGAATATTAATTTCGTTTCCGAGTTAAACATGAATAAACAGCTAGCTATCTTGATGTGTTCTCAGTTTGAGAAATCAGCGGGTGCTGGACTAGTGACTTTAGGGTCACTTGGGGCAGAGTTTCTGTTTCAGTGATGAGATGTAGCTAGACACATGCCCAGTTATGCTACTGATCTTCAACAGATAAATAAGGAACATGAACCGAAGAAATAATATGTAGTTATGCAAAAATCAATTTCTGCCCCACTGTTTTGTAGCCTATGAACGTTGTTCTTTGTGGCCTAATTGCTGTTACGTTTACCGCAGTAAGAATACTGGAATTTGGGATTTGACCTAAATAGGCTACACCTCATCTTTAACTGAACACAGATGAATTAATATGTAAGCATTTTCAAATTAAATCATTATTTGTGATATTTTTGTAATGGCTAAATATATAAATGACTGTGAATGAATGTCCTAAAAGGTTGTAGGCGCATGTATTAAAATGGATACATTTATAAATAAACAAGAAAATAACACTGGTCTGAGTTAAATTGAATCTTATGATGTAAGTGATGAATGATACAATATTTTCAGATAAATATTATTGGCAGGTAAGGTTATCCTGTCAGCGTGTTACGACTGTCCCCAAGTAGCCAGCACAAGTAAAACCTACGTGCATGTAGGCCTATTGCGGACACTAGCACGCCAATTTTACAGTTGAAACAAGAAATTACATCTGTATATGCTTACAGGTGCATGATGCTTGAAAGATTCTAGAAGGTTTCTTTGAATATTATAGATTTCAGGCGGTCACTATGACATACCTCGGACTGAATGGGGTATGGATATAATATCTTAGTGACAACCCAAATCTTTCAGAACAATGGTAGCCGCTTTAAAGCAAAAATACATTAGTTTAATACAAAATTAATGAAGAACAGCGAAATGTAACTGAAGATCAGAATGCTGACAAGAATCTGACCACATCAATGAGGCGACATGGCATCTGTTACAAGCTTCACTGAAACGGGTGAATTTAACTTATCTTAAAGATGAAACTTGAATATTTAAGAATTTTTTTAGGATTTCAGACGTTTTAACCTAGTAGCGTTCATTTCAGACCACCCACAGCAGGCTTACATCACACAGACAGACAAACAAAATTCGGAGACGCTGGTACAGAAATTTTATTATGAGGGAGAGGGTTACAATTAGGCCTATGTAATAATTCATTATCTTAAAATACTTTATTGTAACTGGAGGCCGATTCAGACTGACAGCAAAGCTAGAGTCAAAGGCTAACGATAAAAAGCAAATTCAAACTTTGCCTCTTTGCAGCTGGATTTATGACTTACATGTGCAGATTTTGACAGAAAGCGCCCCTGTCAAAATCTTACTTCACATTTGTCATTGATTTGTGTAGTAAAATGTATAAATAGCAGTTAGTTTGATTCGTCCCCGTACTAAAAGTATGTTCAAGTGTTTTGTAATGTTTATTTTCCTTTTCCGGCCTCATCAACTACTCAGCGTACATATTCCTCAGGGCATTGTCTATATGGGTACATAACATATGCCAAAACAAATTCTTTTTTTGTTTTTTTTTTTTCTTTTTGTGCACTTACGAAATGATATAAAGGAGTGAAAGAACATTAGCCAGTTAATTAAACAATGTGATTGATCTGAGTACCTCATAATTACACAACTTTCCCCATAACACGTTAACTAAAGGGGGAAAAAAACACTAAATTAAAAAAAGTACAAAATAACATACACATGGTGTATTCCATTTGTTCATTAATTCCTGTTGTTTAAAGCGCTCTTATTTACACAAACGAATGGTGCATAATAAGAATATAATTTTCTATACCTTCATCAACTGAGGTGTTTATAAAGACAGACGTTTTTGCTCGTATTAAACGTGTCAGCAATGCCATTTACATGTAATTAGAATTCATTTTTGTTGTAAAGATTGTACAGTGGTAGAGCTGATAGATTGCCAGGATAGTACAAGGGCGTTGGGAAGGCAATCGACCTTGGGACTGGAACCCTTAGCAGGGAATTATCTCTAAAAACAAGCGGCATCCCAACTAGAGTCTGTGCTGAGGCGTGTGCCATGTTAGCCGCTTCCAGTTCTGCCGAGAGCTGTCGTTTCCATTTGTTCCTGCGGTTCTGGAACCAGGTCTTCACCTGAGTCTCTGTTAGCTGCAGGCTGGAAGCGAGGCAGGCCCGCTCGGAGCTGCTTAAGTAGCGTTTCATGTCGAACGTGGACTCGAGCTGGTACACCTGACTCCGCGAGAACACAGTGCGGGTCTTCTTCTTGGCCGAGTTACTTTGTTTGTCCTCGCCATCTCTCGGCCTCTCCTCAGAAATCGATGACATTTGGCTGCAGGGTCTCTCTCTGTCCTCTCTGTAATCCTGAAACAGAGCCTGGGTTAAATGCTGCCGCCTTTCTATTGCAGCTTGCCCCGACGTAATTCCTTTAGTGGAATCTATGAGAAAGAAACAGACTAAATAGTAGACAGAAAAGACCAGCAACAGCATAATTTATTCTGCATGCTTTTAATTAAGCCACTGTCGGAAAAAAATGAAGCATTGACCTGTCAGTATTAACCGGGGTAGCACCTGCCTTTTGGTTTTAATTTGCGTCCAGGAAAGGAATTGTATATGATTAATACTGAAGTGAATTAATTTAGAACACAGGCCATAATAAAGGCAGAAATATTCACACCATGAATTTATAATAATCTAGGTTATAGAAAAGTGGAAACGAATCACAGAGCCATGTCCGTTTCTTATACGTTTCAAATACAGTACCCATCTTTTGAGTATTTGGATTAATTTAATATTTCACTGTGCTTGAATGAAATGATCTATTAAAATTTTAACACTATTAAATAATTTGTACAAGAGTTCATTAAGTTTGAACTTTGACTGCTTTATCGACTGTTGAAAGGTTGTAAGTGCCCCATTAAATAAACAATAAAATATGACTAGTACAGGTCCATTCTACTAATTAAATCAGGTTACAGTGCACGGTCAATTGGCGAAAAAACACCTATTTTAGAAGCCCGTTTAATCAATTAACTCGATTATATTTTCAGATAGGAAATATATATATATAACTTGTGTGGTAATGTTCTCTCATTCCACTAATTATTTTCGTACATACGTGGTGGTGCGGTTGGAAACTAATGGCAAACTAAAAAGGAAAAAAAAAGATAGCATTGCAGATATCAATGAACTTACTTAGACAAGAAAAGTTGAGAGACTGATGCCGATTGCATGGCTCTCCATCCACGGGCTCGGAGCAAAAACAATCGGCGGAATCTTCCGCTGCGCTGCACTCCTCGGAGGACACCGACCGCGTGCGTTTCCTTTGCAGCCCTCCTTTGGAATTCTCCTTACGCGCGCCCTCGGACGTGGTACCCAGAATGGACTGAATGGTGAAGCTGGAGACTGGGTACTTGCTTCCACTGTCCTCTGTGCTATTCATTGTTGATTCATAACATTCAGACTTGTAACAATGGTCTTTGAGGATATAGATATATATATATAAACGAGCGAAAATACGCGTTCGTGTGTTCCGTTCACAATGAAATGAGCTTTCTCAAAAGGAAGCTGGACGGGTTTTAGTTGTTTTTCTCTATGGTCATACTTACTTGAACGTAATCCTGTCGGCTACTAAGCCTTTGACTCAAGGCGGTGTTATTGCGTTGGTTCATTTTGCATGAAGGTATGCTTCGCCTCGACCAATCACAGGCGTAAAGTAAGACCCGGAAATTTCAAACTCTCTCTTGCCTAGAGTGAGGGATCGGGAAGCAGAAAGATCATCACTGACAGGCATCGTTAAGTAACAAATTGTGTTTTGTAACCTGGGCTACGTTTTCTTCAATAGGTTAATCAGTCAATTAAATAAGCAAAAACGACTGGGAATAACGTGTCATCCTCTGAAATGCAGGTTATTATGCAGGGCTGGCGGAGCAATTAGCCGCCCTAAGAACATGGAAGTAAAATTTTGGTCATGGCGTTTGTATACATTATTCATGGTGTGTGACACCGACGCCCGGATTTAAAGTGAATTTTCAGTGAACGCGTCCTGTTGTCTCAATTTAAGTCAAATGTAGGACTTTGTATGTGTAAGTATAAGGAATTTCTCATAGCCTACAAATCAATTCTATCACTATTTTAAATGGAAGACGAAATCATTTTAAAGCAACATTCTAGCACGTATAATGTATTCAAAATCAAACCGTATTTCCAGAGAATGCCTTTCGCATATAGTCTATGCTGTCTATAGGATTCACATTTTGTCCCATGTCAAAAGTAAGAAATTTAAAATATGTAATACATCGTCGTCGGGTTGATGTAGCCTATTCGAGCACTGAATAGCGTAAATCTTGCGACAAGCTCACTCATGAATAGCATACACAACAGACCTAACCAACTTCTGCATTCAGCAAGTCACCTACGAAAAATGCACAATGCACAACAGACCTACGTTAACATTGACTGCCTAAATAGCAGGCTTAAGCAACTTTAGCATGTTCGCTTTTTACAGCAATTCAACTGGTGCGCAAAGACTGCAGTTAATTTCCATTTTCCATTGATTGTAATAGAATCAAACGTTGTATTCAAAGTGTTCATGAGAAGCAGTCGTTACAAGACCAAACCTCCATTGTACCAGCCACGAATGATGCAGTGAAATATCAATGTCTCTGTCCTCATTGTACATTAAAACGGAGACCATTGCTGCCTGAAGGAAGCTCTGTTCTAGCATTATAGTTTGGATACATAATACATTATTGTACACTAGTCGCGTCCCTTCTCTAAACCATTACAAAGATGTACAAACTGTTCAGTACATTGCATACTTTTGTCAGACTAACACGATAGCCTACTAATTCACATTTAAGTGAGTGTTTCATAAGAATGAACACTCCCGCAACGTTACACCGTTAAAATATTAATATTTATTTTTGGTAACCTTTATCCATAGCCTATGCCTTTTCAGCTCTAGATATAATTTGGTATGTACTGGAATAATTCAGGTTACGTTGGCGGCTTTGCTGAAGGGCACAACAGCAGTGCAACACCCACCCAAAACTGTAATCATTAAGATGATAGTCATAAATCCGCTCGGGTATGTCCGTTCATATGGTCCCACGCATAGAATTTTGACATATTTTTTCTTGTTTAAATTGTTTTTAATAGCATGGATCCGTTTACACGCAATAATTATTTAAACATGGGAAACCGATGTTTAAACTGGAACACTCCTTCAATCTGATATTCAGTTGCTCAATAAACCAAATACGTTGGCTTTCTGGATTACTAATACAAATGTAGGCCCACAAATCCCAACAAACTTCTCGATTGAATGGAATTACATTTGTTCTGTTAGTTCAGTTGTCTCCAGTTAAGGACGAATTGGCTAATTACTGTTGTAATCTGCCTCCCCTCGGGTGGCGACAGCCAGTTAATTGATTGACTGACTGATTGGTAGGCGTACACTGGGGCTACTTGCCTGGACCATGGGGGCAGGTGCGTGGTGGGATGCGTTGTTCTACTACATTAACCTTGTTGCTGGTTTCCAAGGGACCAGGACACATTACAAATGGTCAGCTTTAATCATAATGTCAACTCTTTAACCTGCAGTGTTTCGGATATAAAGAGGGATAACGACCCTGACCTTTTCCCTACACCTTTGGTCCCGTTTCACAAGCAAGACTCGGACACAGCTAGAACATCACAATTCATTTCCACATACATCCTATAACATAAACGCAACTGTGTCGTGCAAGGAGTTATGACAATATTAACAAGTTTATTTTACATACGAAAAAATATATGTCGGTAATACTGGAAAGAGAGGTTGTCCTACTTCGCCTCCGAGAAGTTGGTTAGCTGTCTAAATGTGACATTATGCATTATGATAACGATGATGACGCCGATTATTATTATTATAATTATTTTGCACTCTTTATGTCCTACAGTGTTTAGGCTAGGTTGAAAGTTTACAATTATATTGTTTCCGAGTCCTGAACAATATTCGGAAGCCATTGTTCGAAAATACGCCGAACAGTTGCAAGCTGAGGCCAGCATTTTTTGAATGACATGACAGCCTATGGGAGCTAATCATAACAGAGCATATAAAGTAAGGCATCTAAATGGCTAGGGTTTAGTTAAATGTCGGACCAAATATTTTTTTATATTTGTTGGCGGTTTCGGGGAAATATAGTGTTTAAATAATAATAAACGTTTGGATTGTTGGGCATTTGTGTATTTAGTACAGACTCAACGAGGTGTTTTAGGATACTTTTTAAGAAATATGGCCTCGGTGGGACAGCGTTTTAGCTGCAGAACAAAACCGTGCTTTGACTGGTGGTTTCATTCTTTTACAGTAATGGTATTTCTCCCGCACACAGCAGCAAATTGCGTGAATGGGCCAACGTCTGCGGTAACAGGGGTTTCTTTTGGTAAGACAGATGAAGTCATGAACGGCTTTGATCTGCAAATCAAGCTTCGATAAATATAAAGCACAGATCATTTGCACGCGTTCATGATGTATGGCGCGTCCAAACTTTAAAATAAGGAAATTACCAAAGAAAATGATCTCAATAAATTTTCTAAGTATGAACGTTGATTATGTTTCGATTTTCATTCAAGGCTGGCTGTTTTTTTTTTTTTTTTGGTTTAGATGTCATCTCCAAGCTACGGTAGAAACGGAGAAAAGGGGTGTGTGTGTGAGAGAGGGGGGTTCCTCCATGTGAGCGGGAGCCCTAGAGGTACAATTTATGCAATCTGTGTCTGAAAATGAATTGGGTAATTTATTGGAAAACAGAAAGTCGTGAAGATTGGATCAGGATGGCCTATCCAAGGGCTCCTATCCATCAAGTTCCAATTAACAATCTAACCATTGAGCTTTAATGGGTTTCCAATCTACTGCTCTTATAGACTCATCAATTCCTCTGGGAGAGATGCGGAAAATCGACCGCCCCTTGGCATCGCCGTGTCATGCCTCTCCGCAACTATATGTCAAATTAAAAACACAATTAAAATTTAAACTGTTTCAATCAGAGGGTGCCCCGCAACCTATGTTTCACTTAATACAACTTTGATGAAAATCTGATGCTTACACTCAATCATGAACGCGAATTGCGAGGTAGTCATGGTGTAAAACAGATTTTTATTTTAAAAAGATTACAAATATCTTAAAATAACTGTTGAACGAGTACCGCGCCTATGTTTCATATATGCCTTAAACTGCGGATGGATGTAAGTGTTCAGTATAAAGAAAAGCCAGGCTTTTTTCTTCGCGCTTCTAAACAAGTAGCCCGTGGGCTTATTCAACTGCAACGACACGTCGAAACACAAAATGTGCACAAGGCAAAAATCGACAAAGTTCAATTACGACTACTGTTTATAAATGGTATCACACATTTCTTTACACAATCAGTCCTCTACCAACTTGTACATGTCAGGCTCAGGAAATCACCGCAGATTTAGCACAAGCCTGCTAGATAAGTATCATTTCATCATTTCAGTTAGGAGGTGTCTTTTTGTCCAGAGGACATCTTGATTATGGGCAAGCGTTGATTAAAAATTGAAGACAATCTGCCTTTACCTTAGGTGGCGCTGTACTCAACGACAGAAAGAGTTGCGTATTTCATCCATGGGTCCAGTTTAGGTATCATTGGACACATGACAATTATTTTGAGATTATTTTCGTCCAAGACAGAGCTGTGGACAGCAATAGAAATTTAATAAGCCACACCTAATATGACATGATCAGTCTCTTATCAATAGCACCTTAACTCTTATCCCAAGTCAAGTTTAGGTTGGTCATCGAGCTGTTTTTAACCGAATGAAATGCTGGACCAAACTGAGAAGCAATGCAACGTGACCGTTCTGCTTATTTGCTGAAACAGAGCGACAACATAATTTTTCGATATATACAATACGTTTAATTACAAGTAAAATATTATAATTTGTTAAGGACTTTGCTACAGGCTGTGTGCGAGTGAATAATGCACGAGGGCGTGACAATCACAGAGTTAAAACATACTCCTGATGTTACAGCTGTTGCCCACGTGAACTCCCCAGAGCTGGCAGGACACTTTACGAGTGAGTTCTGTTTAAAATCTGACGCTTAAGTCACCCCCCCCCCCCCCCCCCCCCCCCAATCTTTTTCTCTCTCTCTCTCGCTTTCCCTCTGTCACTCTCGCTTACTCTCTAACTTCCTCTCTAAAAGTTACACAAATGGCGATGATCGACTGCGAATTTTTTCCAAAATATATGCGAATGAATCTAGGTCAACAGCAGGACTAATAGATAGACAATGGTCTTTATTTGAAATAATGTTTTTCCGATCAATACAAACTGAAGCATAATGTTTTACCAATCTATTAATGCTCTTTAATGGGGCCGCGTTAAGGTTACACGGCATAATAAGTCAATGTAATAAGTGATAATCACAACAATAATTGAATGTGCCCTTTTGTTTTTCAGAGCGAAGCTCCGCGCTTCCATGTAAGTATTTGAAATAAGCATTGTCGATCAAGCTGTCCATATACCGACAACTTGAAGCAAAGTTGTCTTCCATTCTCACCAGTTTGAGAAAATCAACAACTATGATACATTAATTGTGATTATGAAGGTCATCGTGATTCGAATATGTTATTAATAAAGGTTCTATAGGCTAGTATGGCGACAAAATTGAATGTATTACCACTAACAATTGCTAACATTGTCTACCATGTAACCACATAAACGGAAAATCATGTCTATCAGCTTTCCTTATGGTAAAGATGCTGTAAAGAGCCCAAGGTGATCTGATTTGTTTAAAGTCCCAGATCTCTTCCTTAAAGTGATTTTTGTATCAATATCTTTCCAACCACGACTGCTTTTAGTAATTGCGGAAATCTAAAATGAATCTGAAACGTTCCACCGTTTTACCGTTAGTAGCTATACCGGGCCCCAGACTGTACGGCACGAATTTATTTGATGCGGAGTACACATGTACTGAGGGATGATTATGACATTAAACACCCTCTATGGAAATGCAGCTTTTAAATCATATTACAACTCTATGTTCAACATCAACTGCTCCCATAATATGGTCGGGTGAATGACTTAATGTCATTAAACATAACGGATGTTCCGTGAACTAAACCAACCATAAAACACTATACATATATAGTGCATGTAGCCCTATATATTATGTGAGGAATCTTTAACCTCGTGTAAAGATAGCATTCCTTTGCCTTGTATTGACAAAAAATAGTCCGTTTAAATGGTAATATTGCAAGGGATTTGGCATTAGTGCCAAACTGTATAATTATCAAAACCCAGAGGACTACCGTACCGCTTGTGTTCCTATTTTGATTGAACAGATCCACTGTGATAGATGATAGCATTTTCCCCTCATAATAACCATTTTTTGTTTATTTGCTTGCGTTGTCACCAAAAGAAACAAATATTTAAATACTGACGTGCGCAATATTTTCGTTTGTTAGTGTCACGAACGGTTAGCCTACAGCCTCTATAAAAATCATTAATATTTCTGGGTAGTATTTACCATGTAAATTGACGTGAATGACGACAAGTACTGTTCATTCGTCAATATGTCTAGCTGATGTCTGTCACGTCACTCACGCCCACCGCCGCTGACATCGTTGCCTCTTGCCGCGCAATCATCATAATTAGGCCTTTAATTGACCGTGTCACGTTTGATGAAAACAATATTTTAAAAAGCGTAACCTGTTAATTGTATCGCCAGCACTGACTCGCTCAGTCTTAGAACAGGTGGACGAGTCTTTAGAGGCCAGAGGTGGGCTGGAGCCGGAAAAAAGATGATGTCATACAACCTTACGTGAAAGCCCTGTACAATAGCCTACATTCGTAGACTTTCCCGTGACATATGCGATTTTTCATGAATTCCAATTCAAATAATGTAAATTTAAATGACACAAAACAGTGAACCAATTATTAAACTGATTTCTAAATTATTCAAATAACGTGGAAAGGCCACTTCATGCGCTGTCCATATATGAAACTATAAAATAAACTAACTAAAAAATGGGTTTCCACATGTATGGTTACATTCGACGATAATGGCGAAAATGACGCTAACATTTGAAAGATTTAGTTATGTGGTCCGCAAATTTTCTACTATATTAAGTAAAGAAAAAATACTAAGGTATTGGAATGAATCCCGATTTGTGTTCTGCAATAAATTGATTAAAGGCATTTCATACATCAGAGCGTCCCATTGACCTTTCTCGTGCAAAAGCCCACTGTTACTACACCGGTGAACATGAATTTCTCCATGGCAAAGCGCGATGCATTTAGTTCTGAATGGTCAACAAAATTGACGAATTAACACGTCTTTTCTCGAAAAATCCAACAAAGTCTCTGCTTTCAAGATTATGTCTGCACATTATTCGCATTTACTAACAGGCTGGTTGCAACGGTTGCGTTCCTTTTTTCCTCATTTTTATTTTCTTGATCAGGAATGAACAATCAGGCATATAACTTTCAATGGTTAATACAGAACAGATAATTACGTTCGTCTATTTTAGCATTCGTCTGTTGCTGAACGAATTGATGGATGTGTGTACCCTATGAAAACCTTTTCAGATAACCCCCGCAACAAGTCGCATTGGATTCGACCGATTTCTTCGGGTATCCTATAGGATGAATCTGAATTATAATTTACGGTGATGGATGGCTTTAGAAAATTAATCCTTAATACCATTGAATTGGCATGAATAGGTTTCTTGCACGCTCCTCTTTCTGTAGTGCGATGAGGCCTATCACTCCGCGCAGCACAATAACATTGGTGAAAAAATTACTGTTGTTCGTTCGCTAATGTACTTCCATATGTAACCATCTAAGATAATAGGTTATCGGTGTTTGAGTCTAAAAGAACAGCCAGCAACTACACTATAAAGGAAAAAAAGCTGAAAATAATATATGCAGAGGTAGTCTGTCACCGATATGTTGCAAGTTGTCAAACACGCATGCATACACGGTATACGTAATTATCTCAGTTTATTTCACAACTTCATTCGGCAATACAATATCAAAAGGTTCCGATCCTGTACAAATGGGGACCAAACTTCTGACTCCTCTCCTCACTCGATCACCTGTATATTCGGACTATATATACATAAACATATGTACACTGTATTAGAAATTACAAACCACAAATGTGACTGGAGCCCGAGTCATTATGGTGTTGTGTTGAATACCAAATCTAAATGAGACAAATGAGATTCAGTCCATGAAAACAGTACATATACTTTATACAGTTTAAACATAAAAAATGATTGTCCCCGGTTTAAAGCGCTCGCTCCGAAACATAAATGAATTAATCTAAGTCAGTGCTGTAGCCATTGTTTCGTTAGTGTATTTCTAATTATCCACGAAAATGTTTTTTTCATTGTATAGTAAGACACTCAATTTACCACTGAGTGTTGTACAGTGCGTTAACAAAGCCGACAGTATTGCACAAATATTATAATAACATTGATAGTATCAACTCGGTCCTTACAAAACAAACCCATGTTATCACTTATACAAAACACCGAAGCACGTTTTACACGGTCTATGTTGTTTTATATTTAAAAAAATGATCAGCTCATAGGTTGTTTCAAATTCCTTACCGACAGTGCTCATAAAAAAGTAAATCAAAATAATTCACACAGCGATGTAATTATTAAACGTCTTCCTGAATAACGTTTGAGATTGGAATGATTTTGAAGAACTAATGGGAATTCAGTTGATGTATAAAACGAATCAACCCCGCAAATGGCTGATTTTATTCCACTGAATATCAGAAGAATGCCTTACACAACTTCAGGCTGTAAGTGTACTGAATACAAGGGTTGTCGTATAAATAATAATAATAATAATAATAATAATAATAATAATAATAATAATAATAACAATGCAACATGATGATGAGTGATTTCACATTTTAAAAAACACTGAGAATACACAGCTGTTCCCCTTAAAAATGCAAAGCATTCCGTATTTTTTTTCTTTTACAAAAATAATAACTGTAATATTAGGTACAGCAGAAGTAAGTGTGAATAAATTACACGTCGAATGTAAAAAAAAAAAAAAAAAAACAGCGTGGCTCAGACCGGTCTCAGCAGCGGCACGGAGGTCACTATGGGATGTGAATAATACACTGGGTGAGGAAACGTGAGGAGGGACTGGCTCACTGGCGCGTTGCCCGCAGCGCTCCCCGTGTCTGAGGCTGAGTTCTCGTGGTACAGAATCGGCACTCGCACTATCCTCTGCGCGGCCGCATGGCTCAGGTTGGCGGCCTCCAGCTCCGCGGCCAGCTGCCTCTTCCACTTGTTTCTCCTGTTTTGGAACCAGATCTTAACCTGAGTCTCCGTCAGGTGCAACGACGCCGCCAAGCCGGCCCTCTCCGAGCTGCTCAAGTAGCGCTTCATGTCAAAGGTGGACTCCAGTTGAAATACCTGACTCCTGGAAAAGACAGTGCGCGTTTTCTTTTTTCGGCACGGTTTCTTGTCCGGGTTGTCCTCCCTTTTCTTCCAGTCGTCCGCTTCGTCTTCTTTTTTTGGTTCCTCCGAATCACTCTCTTCCAGAACGACTTCGTCCGCGCTTTTACTGCCATCGTCCTCTTTGGCGTCAGGGTCGGATTTGAGAACCAGGTCGGGTGAATCTCTGTCTGTACATGAAGCTGGCGAAGACTCTCTTACGCTTGTCTTCTCGGCAACTAGAATTGAGACGGATTTTTCATTATAAACATTGTTACAAATCATGACACAGACAATGCAGGACTGAATCGTCCTTGTGGCTTGAAAAATATCAAGGAAAATTGTCTCATTTAGGAATTACGTATAAGTTTCATGTTCATTTCATTTTAATAACTCAACAACTGAAAACATCCGTCGTATTTTCATTTTATTCAAATGTGCTGTGAAACAGATCTATTCACTTAGATATCATAAACTAATTTAATTAATCTGTGTACTCACTGACACATATTGCTTGTTCAGTTAAGTGTCTGTACTATTTACATCTGATGTACACGTCAGCGATAAAGACTATACCAATCCAAGTGTATTCCTAAAATAACATTTTTTTATTCCTGCCTTTGCTCTTGTTTCTGGGAGGCAGCATATCGCACATTTGCTTACAACAGTTTTTGCAAACGTAAAAGAAACAAATTCCAGGAAAACTTACCTCCTGTTCTGTGTACGTGGCCTGACGACCCCAGAGTGTAGGGGTACCACCACGCGGAAGCTCGCTCTAAGTAGTGCGCAGGTAAAGCAAACCTCTGGGTCGGTATTTCAAAACGTGGAAAGCTCAAGTCCCCAACCTGAGTGAGCGAGAAGCCACCCTCCAAAACCCCTTTTGCTGAGGCGAGAAGAGGCTTAGGCTTCGACGGTTTGCTATCACAGTTCAGCAGGTTCTTAATTGAAAAAGGCGAGTCTTTAGACGGAGCACAGGTCTCTTGCGCTGTCTCTGGCATCGCTGCTTGACGTTTGTGGTCCGAATGTTTCAGAGCATAAACACGCTCGCAGGAAGAGGAAGCTATACAAGGGACAAGCTACACAGAGATAATCGGTCTTCGTTCAACCTCTCGTCCCTAAGTGAGTGTAGTTTCAGTCTTGTTTATGCTAATAAATACAACGAGAAACGAATAATGGAAAATAAAGAAAAGAAACAAACATTTAAAAAGTAACATCGATTTGCATCCAGGTCCGGTGAAGATCCTCGGTAAAAACGGCGAGGTGTTCGGTGCGTCGGTGCGGTGCCAGACGCTAATGATGAAATAAAAATGTCATCCAAGTTAAATGTGGTGAGTACACGGCGATTGGGCACGCACCATGGCAAATGGGATTAAAGAAGAGATGGGTAAGAGAGAGAGGGGGGGGAGAAAGAATAGGCTTGAAGCGAAGTCCACCCTCCCTAGACTTTGTGCTTTGGCTATAGGCTGCCGGCGCTCGCATGTTATTGGTCTTATATAGTCCAATTAGACAGCAAATGAGGACAAGGCTATTAGTACAAAGGGATGTGGGTTTCGCTTCAGCGCTACTAAATACAGTGGGAAAATGACTATCCTCCGCAAATTGCTAGTTGATTTGTTACTGTTCAGTTGGTTTTGGTTTAAGATTTTTTATGTTTGATTTTGTTGATGTAATTCCTTTGCGAATCCTCACGCAATGAGAAATGTTGCGTTGTTTAGGATCACAGGAACCGAATTATTCATAAATTAACATATTCGTAATAATTAAACAGTAAGGAGTTAATTCCCCCCACAAGGACTCTCGCACTTAACTTATCAATTATTTGAACCGTGTTGGCTTGGAATAACAAAATGAATAAATGTAAATGTAAATAAAAATACATGAATGAAGGGCAAACCAGATGACAGCATCGGATGTAAGTGCTTCCGCGATCCACGGAGGCAAAGTGCTCCAGAGCGCGCGTGATCATGTGAAACGTACACCACGGCCATGAATAGCAAACTCTTCTGGAATATTTCAAAAAATACACCACCGCAGTGGTTTGCTTACAGCCTCACCGTTAACATTCAGCAATGTATAACAAGTGTATATCGACGTGTACCTAGAATACAATTTCCCAATGACGTTTCCCATTTAAGGTGTAGCGCGTTAGCACAGTGCTCCCTACCTGTCTGTTAGAATCAAAGCAATGGAATCCTAAAACGTGGATGAAGAATTACATCCACAAATCGTACTCAAACAGTCTGTATCATAATTATATATTCACACTTTTATAAAGGATAAAATATAATGTAGACAAAATCAAAACAAAGCAGGGGACCTTTATCAAAAGGGAAAAATTCTCATAAAACTGTTGACAGTACGACCAAGGATACGGATTATTGTTGGAGTTTGGAATTCAAATACAACAACAACAACATTATTAATAATAATAATAATAATAATAATAATAATAATAATAATAATAATAATAATAAGAAGAAGAAGAAGAAGAAGAAGAAGAAGAATAATAAGAAGAATACAACGATAAATTACTTCGTTGTTTCGCCATTGTTTCAATGACTACGGACAGCATTTAAAAGACTTAACATTTCTTAGATTGGGATACATCCATGCAGTGTAAGAATTACCAATTTAACCAGTGGACAATCAACAAAAGTTTGTTCAGCTATATGATACTGAAATGTGGACATTTCGCAACATACTAAGATTCACTACGGAATCTCGTAAAAACGCCAAGAACTATGTACATACTGACAAACTGTGCATTAACTTAAAGTTCATTCAAATGCATAATGTGTGTTTGTTGTTGTGAAATCAGGTATGCATATACGTGCTTCGTGCATATACGTAGATCTTATTATTACTACTTTAGTAAGCACTGCTCTAGCGAAAAAGAATTGCCATTCAGAATTGCATCACTTTGTTTTGTTACACAAATAGTTGTAGGCTACCACTAGGCCTACAGTCACGAGCAGGCGTGCAGCCTTCTCCATCGTTAAATGTCAGTGCTGGCAGCAGAGCAAGGGTCAGATCTGGATGCTCTCGATCATTATTATTATTATTATTATTATTATTATTATTATTAGCGGTATAGCACAGTGGTAAGGAGTAGGCTTCATAACCGAAAGGTTGCTGGTAAGGTTCCCCTCTGGGGTACTGCTGTTGTACCCTTGGGCAAGGTACTTAACCCAGAATTGCCTCAGTTAATATCCAACTTGTATAAATGGATAAAAACCCGTGTACGTCGCTCTGGATAAGAGCGTCTGATAGGCCTAAATTTCAATAATTTAATTATTATTAATGTATTTTATAGAAATATGTCGGGTGAATATCACATGAAATACGTGTGATATTCTGATGCTCTCACGTGTGATACTATGATAGAGCGCGTATTTAAGCCATGTATGTTTGAACTGTTCAAGGAGTATCTATCACATAAGAATGCAAGTTCGTCAACAGTGTGGTGCATAGACGCTACATCGTTTTGCAATGTTTAAACCTTTTTTTTTTACTTTGTCTTGCTTTTTTGTACTTACGGATAGCGAAATTAACTAATACTTGTAAAACAATGTCGAGACAATATGCTTAACTATTGTAATCACGGTAGGCTAATGTATCCATTATTTTCACCTCATGCCTAACATGGAATGCTTTCAGGCAGTGCCGTTATTATTTCGCACTTTTTTCGCACATATTGTTTATGGGATTAACCTACATTTCAATCAAGACGTTTGATGATAAACTTTCATTTTCTCAAGGGGTTCTGAATAAAACCAGGATAACTTGTCAATACCAAAACAACAGGGAAATATATGCGGGTTATGCTGTCAGTAATAGCCATTGCCATTCCTGTGCGTGTGCTTGCCCTTGTGCGTGTCCCTGTGTTCTAGGATTATTATATGTGTTTTAATGTACTTCTCCACGTTATGCGGAAGTTATTGTATTGAAGTCATGCATTCTCCCAAGCCAAGGCATGGAGGGCATTGTGAAATCAAACCCACAGAGTGCACCAATACAATGTGAATTTCTGGTCAGATAAAAATCAAGTCAGAGAGCCCCATCTGGTGTCTATCTTGGGAAGACCAGAATATTGTAACCAGATGTTTTGGGGGAAATATCAAAGCCATTTACCAGATAACCATATCCAGGAAGACTTAGATTGCAGATGGCATCAATAACAACAAACACACAATATCAAACAATAGAAAACAAAATTACATGACACTGAGATACACTTCTGAGACCAAAACATTATATGAGCTAAAGGTGAATGGCACATGCACATCTGATCAGATTTCACAGGTGGATGGTACAAAGATGCAATGTGAAATGATGAAGTCCCATGTACTGATGCTACCACAAGGATTTAAATGAAAAACAACAGCATTTAAACTGCAGACAGCCTGGTGGGAGCTTTGCCTCGTCTTCAAAGTCTATAGCTAGCATTGCTCATTAAATCACTTTTGAGAGAATTATTGTATTAGTATAGGGTACTTATCACCTCACTTTTGCAGGTGCTAAAAGTAAACCCCAATCATAATTTGTGTTAAATCAGATTAAACAAACCCAGAAAAATCACAGGTTAAAGTCACATGCATTAGTAGAGAAATATGAGAGTTGAGTAAGTGGTACTCTGTAAAATGCTGTTTTTAAGAAATTGTAAAATTATTAAATAACTGCAGTTCTTATGACAGTGGGCAGTAATCTCCCTCCCTGGGCAGTCAGAGGATAAAGCCCACACCAAAGTAAGCATGTGAAGTATTGAGCTAGAAATGTCCCACACTGAGACAGCATGTGACAGCGACCTGCCCATCAGTCCAACAGAGGGCAGTGGTCTATATTTCTGGAATGATCTGTACCTAAAACCATTAGGATATTATGTCAACAGTCTTATTAGCTGCATATAAAGGTAGCGCACCCCTTAAATATTTGGGATGTGTATCCCAAGCTAAAAGTGTGTGTGTGTGTGTTTGTGTGTGCACGCGCATGTGTGCGTGTGTATATAAACAGCATCTGAAGCTCAAATTTAGATGCTTGTTTTGACTATGACTAATCACTGTCTGTGCTAAATGTGTTTGCAACAGTGTTCAATATTACATTGTTTGTAAATAAATATTACATAAAAAATTACTTGAATGAAGCAGTGATTTACATCAGTGTTAAGAGGTTATATATAAAACGTGACAAACTTTTGTCTAGTTCCATATATGCTCACATATGGTTATTTTATCAGCCATGTGCTGGCAAATTCCTTCTTTTTTTGTATGGAGGCAATCAGAACAGAATGATGGCAGTAAATACCTATGATGACAGACACATCAATTTCAATACTTCGGCTGTGAATTATTGTGTATAAGTGTATTGTATTGGGTATTTGTCTTTTTGTCTGAAAACAAATCCTTTTTTTACATATGGCAAAAACCTTACTGTAAAAACCTCTCCAGATAGGTAAAAAAGAGTTTTTTTCTTAATATGTTATAGAATAACATAGGTCTAAGTCTATCTCTGTTCCTTTAAGGCCCAACATGGGAAGATGTGATATAGCCTGACTTTTATATCATTTATTTCAAAGGCACGTTATTGATTATTTCACACAGAAAATGACAAATGGCACCCCAGAACAACACGGTCAGCAAGTTCTATTATAGAAATGATAGTATTGCTCATGGTTTGTTAAAAGGTTCAGTTTAGATACATTATAGGTCTACATCCATCACCACCTAATGACTGGAATGATGAAAAATTTGAGTCCAGCCACCCCATGCCTGTGCTGTAACTTTTATTAGTAATTGCTCTGAGACGCAGAGATGGATTTTTTGTTTTGATATCTGGTTAGAGTTTCTTTCTCTGACTTTGAGAATTGCAATAGAATGATGTGAAAGTAACTTTAGATGGATAAATTGGAGAAATGGGGGGACAACTGGGCAGGGTAGGATGGAAAACCTGGAAGAGGGGTGTTTGTAAATGTGGCCTGAACTCTGTCCATGGAATACTTAGGGTGCAATCATTTCTGAGGCGACTGTATTCACCTGGCCAGTGTAAATCAGCCTGGTAGGTCTTTAACACCTTTCAGTAAAGTGTCTACAAACAGTAGTAGTAAATAATAAAAATAATAGTAACAATAACAACAAAAATAATAACATAATCAATCATCATTTTGTTGGCATCATTTAATTTTCATTTGTGCTTTATCCATCCAGCCATCTCTAAGTCTGTCTGGCTGGTATTATATTGTATATTTTTTTAACATATTCCTTTGGAAGATTCCCTCATCCTGAGCAACATACAAGCCTGTTCTGGCAAGATACATAAGCAACCCATCAGGGATAACCCACCAGGGCATGCTTTGTCAAAATGTAAAAAAAAAGCAATACCAAGAAACACACACAAGAAATCAGAATGTAAGGGAATACATAGTTCTAAAAAGGATCACAAGGAACACTTCTCTTAATCTTATAGCATAGAAAGAACCTCAGAAAGAACCTTAAGCAAGGCAAGGCAGTGTCAGGTAAAAGGTACTGGCATTTTCCACCTGGCGGCAATCCACGTTCCAACAACAGAGAAAGACAAACGAGAGAGGCTGGGGGGTGAGAATGAGGGAGAAAAAAAGTCAGTGACAGTGTAAGAAGCCTGTGAGGGGAAGCTGGAGACTGATTTATTTTATCCTTTCTGTCTGTGGTCTGGCTCACTTGCCCTTTATATAAATAACTGTTCTCAAAATGCATGTCAAAATTCTGATTATTTACACATGTATTCTATAATGATAAGTATATTAAGTATACATTTTACTTACATATCAATACCTTAAGAATATTTGACTTAATCATAACTTAATCTAAGTGTTTCTGTGAATAGTTCAGTTTTTTTCTTATTTTTCAGGAATGTAAACCTGACGTTGTGTCTTAGGGAAAATAGAACTGGATTCATGGAAATCCACTTCATGAAAAGGTGGTGATTGCTTGAACTGAGGTGTCAAACGCTGGCTATAGGCTACTTCCTGTTTGTCTTCCTGCACTTCCTGCGGCAACAAATTGTGATTGATTTGAAAGTAATTCTGTTTGTTCATTGTTTTCATAATTAATTATCAGGATTTTTCTTGGGTCAAGTTTGAACTCATGATTAATCTATCAACTTAAATTAAGTATTGAAGGCAGATTTACAAATGTAGGTGTTGTTTCTCATCTTTAAAATATAAGGAATATACAGAGGAATATGCAGAGCCTCTTTTAAGTAATAAATTTACCTAGGTTATAATATATTATTGGTCTTATACTGGTTTTAAGACAATCAAAGTAAAATACAAACCTCAGAGAGCGTTTTATATTTGAAAAGAGAGAGGAGGCTCAAATTTCTTTGTTGAGCCTGCTGGGAGCTGAAAGCAGACAGCAACAATTTTAATTTCAAATGGAATTATATCTTGCAATACAACTTCATAAACATAACTTCCCTACAAAAATATACATGGATGAATTGATGTGGGTATTGTCAAAACTGCATATATGGGCACCATGAATGGCTGCGTTTTTTGTTTTTTGAAGATAATACGCATATTAATAATATGGGGGAAATTATGTAAGGGAGGTCTACTGGTCATGTCTGTGGTTGATTTGCATCTTTTTGATGCTAGCTGACTGTTGTGAGTCATCATTTTGTTTCCATGGCTGCTGCTGGTTCGCACACTGTGAAGTGCCTCCATCGGAACCTGGAAGGTCAGCGAGGTCTTGCCTTCAAATGGGCAGGATTTAATCATTGCTTTTAACTTGTGAAGGAATTCGAGTGGCCTCTCTGTGACCCAAGTGTCCTAATTGTAATTGTCTGAGTATTGATTGCCGAAGGACCCGGAGTGGCTGAGTTATGGCGTGATTAGCGACACGGCCGCTGTTTATTTGCCCACGGTGAAGCTTGCGCGCAGTGGGGACAGCTCGCTGACATTGAGAGGGTGAAGAGATGCTGTTTGTCATGTCGTTTCAGAGCATTCCACCGGAGCCTGGCTGGTCGCCCGTGCCTACCGAACAGGAAATGGCTGAGCAGGGATTTAGGTCCCAAGTGCTAAATATGTGGTTTTGGAGCTTTGTGTTCATTTGTCCACATAATTGTGTTTCTGCGATTTCAACAGACTGCCCTGAATGGAATGACTTTATTAAGCTGCATTTGCTGTTTCCAGCTGGAGACTGAAACTACTTGAACCTTGCTACAGTGATCCCAGTGTTGGAGAATGCCAGTGTGGTGGTGGCATTCTGGGTTGGCTCAATCATTCCTTCAAGAAATGCAGGTACCTATCATAAACGCCCCCTGCCCCTCCCACCGTCCACTCAGTCCTACCCCACCCAACCCATTTATGAAGGACTGTCTTTCCAATTGTCTAATGAATGAGAGAAACACTACAATAGCTCATTCATTAAATATTAAGTTCACCCTGTGAATAAGAAGCCGTTGGCATAATAGACAAGGAAGGATTGCACTGGAGCAGGTAGGTAGAGGGCCATCATTAGAGGGTACTAAATCTAGGCTCTGTCCCTCGGCCCCACACACGTGTAAGCTTCCTTTGCACCTCCACTGGCTTCCCTCTGAATCCTTCTTGCCTGTGCGTGTCATTACAAAGTGTAATCTGGTCCGGAGAACAGAAAGGTTCTTATCAATGTCAGGGCGGGATATAGATATGGGCCGGGTTACAAATGGCCGCGTGTGCAGGCAGGAGAGCGGACCATCAATAAAGCAATTTCTGGTGTCATAACAGCTGCGCTTTCCTGCAAAGCCACCTTTCAAAAACTTTTCCCTCTGCAAAGCACTGTGGGCCGGGGCCATTAGAGTCTGCTGAGCAGAATTTAATGGATTCCGTACAAATAATATTCCACTGTAATGGAAAAGGTTGAAGTCGCCGAAGACAGATGAAGTCATAAACACACATAATTGAGAATCAAAGACCGATAAATTTTAAACTGCTATTCATTTTCTCTTTTTTTTGGGATGATGATCTATGTTGCAGGGGCGGCTGGGAAATGGAAGAGATTACGAGGGGAAAATTATAACAATAAATTTTCTAAACATACACCTTGATTATGCTTCGATTTTTTCGGGGGAAAGCTGAGATCGCTGAAAGCTTGCGAGCTAAATGGTGCCATAAAATAGGTTCCTGCCCCCCCCCCCCACTCCCGCCCGCCAGGCCCGGTGTGCCTGGAGGTGTGATTTTCTCCCACCTAAATGGAGGAAATGAATTGTGTAATATATTGCAAACTCGTAGCGGTGTGAGAATCAGATCAGCATATCCCATCAAAGGAACAACAATCAATCAGAGTCTAGTTAACAGCTTGAAACACATAAACCAAGGCAACCTAATGGCTTTCCAATTTAACAGATTGATAGACTTATTCATTCCTCGGGGATGAATTAAGAAAATCGGCTACTTTCACGCGTGCCAAGGCTCTTCTGACAGGGGCTTTTTTTACAAAAAAAGAAATTGGGGTAAAGTTCTGACGATTAAAAAGCAGGGCAAACTGAGATTTGTTACTCGCGGGTCAAGGAAAAGGTGTGCTGCATGGGATGGGTTCCTTAAATGATCCTGACCATTGAGAGTGCTTTTAAAACTGTAAAATTGTTTAAACCCACTATTGCTGGTGTGTGAACGGGAACCAGCCATTTATCTAACCAGCCCTAGCAAAAGTGGTTTGCTTTTTCAGCATGAGGAGAAAACTCATCTGTGACAGCAGACTAAAGTCCCCTCATCCAAAGATTCCCATCTCCTCTTTTGAACATGACTAGTAGCCCTCACAGAAAAGAGTCACCCCCATATTCCTACCCTGTGTGGGGCACTGAAAACACCAGGGGTTGTCATTCTTTCTGTTTTAGACTGGCCGTAAAGATCAGGGAGCTATTGCATCTGCAAATGCTAGCGTGTCCACTCATTCAGATTGTGGGGCTTTTGATGTGGAAGGTGCCACTGCCTGTATGTTTCACACCCCCAAAAGGGAGCCCCGTCAAAGAACAAGGATGTGCATCTCTTCTGATATCACTGCCTGAGCCAACACAAGTGCAGGCGCTTCGCTTGCACCCCCCCCCGCCGCTGTATTCCAAAACAGACGTCCGCCACCGAATTAGCAATTGTAAATGACAGGGTGAGGACTCAGTAGAGTTTGTGGCGGCACTTGTGTTGAGAAAATAGGGCAGGGAGGTGCGGATGTCAGGGAGGTTGGGGGGGGGCGGGGGGGACTACTCCGGTGACCCCATAATTAGATCGTGGGCCGTACGACGGAGGAGATCGCCCACAGATCGCAAACATTATTGCAACTACTTGTGTGAGGATTGCTTGTTTTGTTTGCTCTCCATGTCACTCTCTTCCCCCCTTCTTCTTCTGCCTGGGAAGAGAGCGCCATTACCGTGGCTCATCAGTATGCATGGTTTTCCTCAGCAGTGAGGTGTGCGTGTTGGGGGGCCTCCCTGATAAGGGGGACACAGAGCAGATGCACAAGGCGATGTGGAAGTCTCTATCCTTTTCTGTCAGCAATCCAGGTCACTTTCACATCTGTGAGCATCTTGTCCTGTGTTGGAAAGAAGAGAAGCATTTACATTAGCACCAATTTACATAATTACACTGAAGAAAACATGCTGTGATATTAGATTTAATGTCACTAGAAAGTAGAGGGAGACAGTTCGTCACTTTTATTTTTCACCTTGCCCCACAACAGGAAGAGCTTCATGTGGTGCCAGCTCTAAAGATTTGCACAGAAGTCCTGAGGGCACTAAGCAAATTAACCATCAGCCATTTTTATGGTCATAAATTAAAGGTCCGCTCAGAAGGACCACAAATCAGCTTGATCCAAACAAAAGGGCCCCGTCTGGGTCGCTGGCAGAGGGCATAATTAAGAATCTCATGGAAGAGATGGCAAGCCATATCTCACAAGAGTATTTCATGCACCTAGCAGCATAGCAGAGAAAACCTGCTAGACCTGACAGATACTGGCAGAACTTACTCATTACAATGCGCTCAGAAAAAAAAAAAGTGTAATGAATAAAAAACAAATCTACAACACAATATTCACATTGTAAAGTAATGATGATTTTAATGATAATGATGATTCCTGATTTTAATTATAGATGTTTTGTGAGGACAGTAAATTGGAGGAACAAGAGTGTTAAATGAGTCAACAATCAGACACTGCATGACAGCATTGTGCACCAAGACCACTGAAGCCAACACTAATGAAGGTGTGTGTGTGTGTGTGTGTGTGTGTGTGTGTGTGTGTGTGTGTGTGTGTGTGCGCGTGTGTATGTGTGTGTGTGTGTGTGTGTGTGTGTGTAAATCAACACTCTTGATGTTACAGACAGTTATTAACCAGCTGATTTAGTGGTAGTGGTGTTGCTGGAGGGGAGGTCCTTTTTTCTCTGAAAGACTTGGATTATAGCACCATCTCCCCAATGGCTCACTCAATTTCCTGAGGCAGGACTGGAATTCATTCACTGGGAATGGAAGTTTTCCTTTTCAGTGTTATATATTTAACTATTTCACTTTAACAATGAAGGGAAAAAAGGCTACATGGATTTTACAGCCCCCAGTCTTGTTACTACATTGTTGTCCATGTTGATGGTTAATAGAAAACTATTTCATGCTTTGCTCATGTCGGCCTCCAGTTCCCCCCTTGTGATCTACGGCGGTCTGTTGAGGGTTTTTTATACGTCAGAAATTCTCCGCATTTGAGCATGGACTGAGAGGCCTCATGGGCTGCCTGGGAAGACTGTGAAAGAAGGGATGAAGAGAGAGAGAGGGAGAGAGAGAGAGACAGAGAGAGACAGAGAGAGGGAGAGACGGAGGGACTGAGTGAGAAGGAGAAGAGGGGATGTCATCAGAGAGAGACAGGAGAGGGAGACTGCAGAAGTAGTGATGGGGAGCAGAAGAAGGGTACAGTGAGTCGGGGGATGGGGGGTGGGAGCAAGGGAGAGAAGGAAGGGTGCACTAAATGAGGGAGAGAGGGAGAGGAGAGGAGATAAAGCAAACACAGGTGCAAAGTAAGGGAGGGTTGCACTGACAAGCGAGAGAGAGTAGCAGTCAGAAGGACAGAGAGAGCAGAAACAGAGAGACAGGGAGAGAGACAAGCTGTGAGACACTCTCCACCACAGCAGGGAGCAGTCCACAGGGGTGTTATGATGTGTCAAGGCACACAGCGCCGCATGTTAACTGATGACAAATGTGTGGTTGTAGAACATCAATGCTATATTATTAGTGTCCATTGACACACCCGGGCAGATGATGGAAAGGCTCTCCCACATCTCATTTGTCACTCCTTCCTTTTTTCCCCCGTCTGATATGGCAGTTTCATGTTTATTCATGTTTTTAGCATACGGTTATCCACACGTGGCTAGCTAAGATATTCTTGTGTAGAAGCTGAAACGCATCAAAATTTTTTTGGTTCCAGTCTCTAGTGAGGTTTACCTCAGCTTAGCCAATGTATCCTAGCCAGTACGAAATAACTAGGATTTGTCAAAGGTTATATCCGGAAGCGTCAGCACTGTAATTGAATTGAAGACTGAAGCACATGTGTTGCAAATAGGAACTGTGTTCTCTGAAATCCCGCCCCAGCACTTTGGCAGCGAGTTCAGGGTGATCAAAAGAAAAGATGACATAATTGTAGAATTTGTTTTTTGCAATATTAATTTACACTTGTGTTGATTGGTAATTACCTGAATTTATTTCTTTTTGCCACAAGTGGTTGATGTTGGTGAGTTGCTCTTGTCATTCTGTGCTGAAGGATTTTTCACCTGTTTTTACCTGAAACTCACCTGTGGTGAACTGTGAATATCTAAGGTGTGCTACTTTTCTCATTTGATCACACTGTGAGGACGTGGTAGGTATTGGCCATGTGCTGATTTTAAATTCGTATGTATTTCATGTGAATTTTTTTTGCTCAACATCCCAAATTAGCACTCCCAGTTTCACTCGTTTCTGATACAATCAACATAATCAGAAACAAATGACAAGACATTACATCACAATGCAAATAATCTTATCAAAATTTGATCATCAATCCAAACTGAAGTCTAGACCATATAGCAACCTTATCATACACCCTTCCCTATACTGCTGTCTCACCTATATATTTTTTCCCCCGTCTAGTTCCAGATGGGTTTTTTGGTGAGATATGTCTCTGTGTTTTATAGAGTGACCTTAATAAACCGCAGTGTGGCATGGCAGGTTTGTCACTGTCACAGGTGAAAATGTAATTAATGAGGCCTTGCAGGTGGGACTGCCCACTGCGTTCGCCGTTAAATACCTCTCCAGCTGACTGGGTTTGTGGGAGCCCAGCTGGACGCAACCGGGGCCCCCGATCGATAAGGTCAGGGGTCAGCCATCCCTCCCATCATCTCCTGGCTAACGACGCCTGCAGGAGCGGCACTTCCATCACAGCCATCATTAACCCCCCCCCCCCCCCCAACACCCCTACACCCCCCCTGTTTCTCTGTGACTCTCCCATACCCTGCCGGCAGACCTAAGCTTTACAGTATGGGCAGCAAGAACAGTCACTTTCTTTCGCCTCGTACGTCAGACTCTCATCCGCACGCGCTGTCACCATGTGCATGTTAAACACATTAAACTACCCCAATGCTACACCTGACAGTTTAGACCGCATTCACATTTTTGAAATATCAAATCTAAGTCACCAAAAGATGATTTAAGTTCCCTGTAATATCTTTACAAAATGAAATACATAACAAGAACCATTGCGCTAAATGCTGTTTGGCTAAATAAGAGCGTCTCATGCATTGACCCAGAGCAAAACCCATAAAATCCTCTAGCCAGTGGACCAAGAATGTTTTAAATGTAGCGGAGCACCTACTAAATTACCCTGGGACAGACAGGGCAGTCCATTAAAACGCTCCGCTCTGTGAGTGAAATACAGGTAATAATGCAACTGTAGTTCAGAAAAATCATTCAGGAGGATGAATTATTGGCAACTGGGTGACACTAGAAAAATGCCCCCGCTTTTCAAGTTGTAAAAAAAATGACATTTGGCCACAGTAACTCAAAACTGGACACTCAATTTCAAGTTGTGTGTGACTGGCCTGACTGGTCAGAAGCTATTACGCCATCTTATTTATTTGTAGCTTGTGGTTTTGGTGTTCAGATTTTCAAATGAAATACCACTTCAGTCAAAAAAGATTGCAGGACATTTATCGTGTTTGATGGATTACTGATGACCATTGTTGATTAATTGAATTCTTTAAATTAGCGGGCTTCTTTGTCAGTAACACACCTGCGCAGGTGGGTGACATGTTCGGTAATCAGATGAAAAATCTGGTCCTTTGTACAGTCCTACAGTTAATATTATTTTCAGTTAGGCTATACTACAACACATTAATATAAAATATATTAACGTTATAGTAGTATTAATTGAGTATTCATATGAGAAGGACTGAAAGCCTATACGTTTTGCGTTGCCGCCGTAAAGTCACGAAGTCTCCCGTCTCCAAGAACGCAGGACTAGCGGGCCATTAATTCTGTTTTAACAATTATGATGATGGACAGCAATCGTTGGCACCGTGACTTAGAGTTTCTAACGGTGCTTTGTCAGATAACACACAGCAAGGCTGTCAAAAAACAGGTAAATCAGTCAGAAGATTTTTAGTTCGTCTTTAACAGTGAGAAACAAGGGTGAAAAAATGTTTTTGCCCACGCAGGAAATTAATCAAGGAAATAGGTTTTTGTGCGACATATATTAAATCTAATCTGTCCTTTATGCGTGTGTAGCTTGCTCCAATTCTCGAGGACCACGCGCCCCTTTATGAAAAGCTACTTGTTCCTGCATAATTAGAGGTCTCATAGCCGCGTTAAAAAGAAGGGGGCGGGGAAGGGGGAGGCGGACCTTGTTTGCCAATGTAAAGTGTGATCCAGATAATAGCGTTTTCATCAAAGGCAGCAATTACATTCATTAGACGGGCTCCGGCGTGGTAGCTAGGAAATTGAGAGGTGGGGGGGACTGAAAAGCTTAATATGCGCCTTCTTTATTCTAATCCGTTCCATTTTCCTCTGTTTCGAATGCCCCGTGTTGAGCAGGGGGGATCTCGAGGAATAAATAGATTCAGAACAAGAGGAATAAACAATGCCGCCAACGTCCCCCTTCACCTTTCTGTTGTAATGATCTGGCAGTGACGGCTGTGAAGACTTGTTACTATAGCTGCACTTTTAAAGAAGCGAAATCCCTTTCTGTGGTGTTAATATCCTATGCAGCTTTTAAATGAGCTCAGCATATGACAGGAGCCTTTAAAAAGGCTCCAGGGCTTCTCAAAATTAATTCCCGGCTCCTTTCAGATGGAAATGAATTGTTTTGTGTTCCGTAAAACTGCAAACAGTACATAAATCAACCAGTTTAGTGGAGACACAAGCTTCTTTCATTTCGCCCCTTTAGATTGGAATTAGGGTAAGTGGATAACACTGACTTTCTGAATAAGCAGGTGTAATCTAGGGAGGGGTGCGTGGAAGGGCAGAGGGCGGATTCAAGCCTATAAAACCGTTGCAACATGTGATACGGTTTAAAATAGAGATTAAAGTATGTACTGCGGGAAAATGTGTGCAGTGTAAAATACCCATATTCTGTGCACCTATACCACATGCATAAGAAATGAAAGCAAAATCCGGCCTGTAACGAACAATTAAGCATTATTTATTTAAAAATATATAAATATATTTAATATATAAAATATATCATTATATTGGCTATATGTGAATGTCGTACCCCATGAATTAATTCATTTTGTAAGACATGTCGCCCATTTTCGTCTGTAATTTCTTAATAAACATATCGCATTCTTATAGTTATAGCCTATTTACTACCCTGCTTATTTTCATATAACGCATCAACATTTCAATTTCAGCTCAAATTAGGAAAGTAAATATTAAGTTCTTCCTAAAACAATTGGGGACACATCAAAAGTGTCTAACTTTCAATGTTATCTGCAGAACTTATAAATCGTTGTGCATAAAAACAATAAGTAAAATCATTTAAAACAGAATCCGATTTATATCCGATAATTAATTTATTCATTTTCAAATACGCAAAGGTTCAGAAATAAATGTTACACTTCCTCTCTACGATGATGTGTGTGAATCTGTCCCGAAGAGCTGCAGTGGCTGCCGACTAGAAATAAAATAAAAACAAATAGACAAGCAATCAAACTGAAACTTCCATATTCTGGATTTTCTTTTTCTTTTTTTTTTTCTTGATATCCCAGCAATATCGTTTGAAAACCATTAATCCCGCGTTGATCTAGATTTACCACTTGCACCTGCACCTTATCAGGCTTGCGGGGCGAGCTCTGCTTTATGGGTCAGAAGTCGCTGCCGCGAGCCTCCCTGTCTGCATGCGACGACAGAAAGGAAACGCTCTGGTGCTCGCCTTTTCACGGGCTTCACTGGTGTGTGCCGACATGACAGGAGGCTTTGTGATACGACAAGCATTTTTACTTGTAGTAATACGAGAATCTTATCAATAACAAGTTAATACCCCTCGTCTTTGAGCCAAAGTTAAAAACAGTTCTGTTACATTAGAAAAAAAAAAACGGTGGACCAACAAACAAACCAAAAGACTGTCCTGTAGGTGGGTCTCCTACCTCTGTCGGTGGTGGTAGCTGGCATTGGGGTTTGGTCCATCAGGATGATTGATTTCTTGCCTGTTCCTTTCCTCAAGACAACTGTGCAAGAACACATAGAATTATCAACTTTGTTATTCACAGAGTCATGAAATGTGTTCATTTGGAAAGCTGTGGTCGTGGCTAGAAATGTCAGCTTCAAGTGCACGTCTTCACCTTTATTGGGATGAACATGCATGGCATTATTGAAGCAGGTTGATTAGTGGAGAGAGGCATAGCACTTTTTCAAAGCACAGAGGAGATAAAAAGTTATATTGTTAAAAGGACCACGATATCAGCAGGTCAGAACATTACTGCAGATGAATTAGTAAATGCAATACAAATGTAAATACAATACATTAAGCAATTAATCTTGGTGAAATGGTGCAGTTCTTCCAATAGCTGATGTTAGCTAAATGTTATTAAATCAATCAATCAATCAACAATTCTATCTGAGTCATGCCTTCTAGAACATAATTGTAGAGACCAGGTAGAGAAAACAAACTGATTCAGGGCTTGGTATTGTTTGACTATGGAGGAACCTATGACAAAAATCATCATTAAAACTAGAAAATTTCTGAAGATGCTATAGATTATGCTAGTAATTTTCACAGCCTGTATAACTATGAAAACTATAAAAGCATATATAACACAGTTCAGTATCAGAGGTGGTGAACATAAATTACTGCTGAATTGCAGTAAATTAACATATGATGTACTGTAAGCCACAAATCAACTAATATTATTATCATTAGATATCAGGTTATGTACAGTAGCTGGATAAATCAACTAATATTCTCATGTTTAGAAATCAGGTTCTGTACAGTAATAATAGGAATACAGTACTTTAATCCTTCTTTTGTCCACCCCTTAAACTCCACCTCATCTGTTTTAACTCATTTTGTTTGTTGCTATTTGAATGGCATGAATATTTAAAATACCAGTTAAAAGAGAGGTGCATTTTCTTGTTGGGGAAGTGAAAGGAACCATTTCACCTCAGGGATACGGGGTGACTTAAGTATATGACATTTGAGTTAAGAGCAGGATACCTCTACCCCTGAAGTCTAAACTGATCTCTTCCTGGGAGTTTTCTAATGCAGGCCCATGGGAATATAATCTGCTCACAAAGTAAAACAAGGGCATTAGTGCCACTTGTTCAAAAGAAACACCTCCCAAGATATTCAAAGCACCAGTAATGTGAACAGAAGCATAACATGACATAGTCATAAAGCTCCACTTTCCTCACCAAACTAACTGTCTTACGGCACACCCTTTACCAAGACAGAAAGAGCAGCATCTTAAAGTCAGGGTGAGCTTCTCTGAGGTTTCTTTGAGCCTAATCGTAGACCTCTCCAAGGCCTATCGATATCTACTGCCCTTTAAGTGCAGTCATCATGATGAAGCCTAGCAGGGCAGGGTTAAAATTTATCAGAACTTTGCTAATCCTGCCTCAGTCATTTGAGTGTATTCTATGATCCTAAACATGTAAATAAATGGGTCAAAGTACACAAGTTCCAGAGGATTCACACAGGAATCATCGCTGATTCCATTAATCAAATTGGTTTAAATAAAACGTTAATTTTCATAAGAGGTGGCTCTGTTCCAAATGTTACAGGTAATTGTCTGGACCTGCATGTTGAAAGAAAACAACAAGACCTTATTTCCCCTGACAGACAATGGACTAGACTCCTATAAATCTTTTTCCAACTGACAAATGAATGTCACTACGGGTAAATTATTCAAAGGGAGTTCTCTCCGCCTGAAACCCGAGCGTAATTAAATTGCGATAAAAGAACATTAAGGCCTACAGGTGTTGTAATTGACTGCTCTTTGGGTTTAAGATGAACTCTGTAAGGCAGGCTAATGGTTACATTTCCCCCTGCCGTTTCACTCCACAAAATGCATAAAAAGGAAGCAGGGAACAGTCTGGCCCCCTTGGTTACAGTCATTTGCACATGTCCTCTTAACATGTAGGTGACATTTACACTCGATTGACATTTGGTGACACTAATCAGCATAGCTATCATTTAAAATCATTCTTTTGTTGTCTTTATTAAAAAAATCATTTTAAACAAATGTGTCATATACCTCATATGTACATACTTTGTATGCCAGGTATAATAGCATTTTACATTATGCATACACTGAACAGTAGAATTAAAAAAAAAAACTCCCTTGGAATGAACGTATGTCTTAATAAACAAATTAGACATATTTTGGTTATTCATTCAGAGTTTCTTAGATTACTGTGATTAATGTATCATTCATGCCTGACCGTGATATGCTTGAGCGACACTGACTGCTGAATTGGCACTTTATCACCAAGACAGTCAGAGAGGTGGTGATACAGATGATGAGGTGAGTTGCATAAATGCATAGAGAATAACAGGGCCTGCCTATCAAGGGGACAATGCTTTTGCTGCCATGTCTGTTCGAGGGTGAACTGAACCAACGCACTGTTGGTCTTTGTCTGTGGTTTTCATTCATGAATTTCTAACTCGACAAGAACTGAACACAATTCATCAACAACGCGCTACACTGTGGAACGTAACACCTTACAGAAACCATGACACCATCATGCTCTTTTTACATTCCAAACCACACATGCACAGTGAGGATGCTTCTGTGCTCCAGATGACTGCAGGGACAGGTGCTGGCAACATAGTGAGGTCACTGTCAGCAATACTGCATGTGTAATGCGCAGTGGTGTGGCATGGTGGTTAATGAGCAGGACTTGTAACTGAATGGTTGCTGTTTCGATTCCCCGCCGGGGCACTGCTTGTGTATCCTTGGGTCAGGTACTTAACCTATAATTGCGTAAGTAAGTGTCCAGCTATAGAAATGGATTATATGTAAAAACAGTAACCTATGTAAGTCATTCTGGATACGTTTCTGCTAAATGACAATGTGTACTTGGCAGTAATGGAGCCCAGTCCACTTCAATGACAAAAACAAGATTTTATGAAGATCACACCATCACACATCAGGGAACATAGAGTGCAATGGCATGCTATTTGTTGTGTAACAACAGCCAGCTATTCCATGGGTAGGACCAAGTGTGAAGTTCTGGGAACGAGTGTAGATGTGCAATGTAACTTAATTTTCAGGGATAGATGTCAATCTGGCTGCAAGTTGGTCTGTTATGGAGGCTCAATTACTTCCCTTACTATAGGTGCGTTCTGACAACATTCCAGCAGGACAACACATGTGCAACAACAGCTTTCTTGTCAACTGTGAATTTGACAGCATAGCCTGACATCATATGCCACCTAGTGTTCAGAGATCAAACTGCTACCCAAATAAGCAATAAATACTGTATGTGTAGTATTACACTGAACACTTTAATATGACTGTACAATTCTATTATTAGAATTTTTTAAATCCAACATGACATCATGTACACTGGAATGGAAATGTTAAACATGTGCGTATTAACAGTTCATTCAGGTGCATATTCCAAATGCATGCATTCAGACTCCCAGAGTATTTTGACTGTTATTTTCATTAAAATGTTTTTACTGATATCTCAAATTAAGGGAACAAGTAGTCTCCTAATTCTTCCAGAAAAATATACTTTATAAATACAAGTTCCCAAACATAGCAAACACTACAATAATTTTCTAATCAGCACAAAGTGGGTAGCATAGCTAGATGAGCAGATAAACATTATCACTGAACAAGCACACTCATTTTCCACACTTTGTCATCAAAACAAAATAATTTCATACATTCAATATTAGGAAAGTGATATTTCTCATGAAAGTGAATTATGTCTTTGCAATTAGATAAAATAACACAAAGTAGAACTTTACTTTAGACACCTTTAGAACCTTGGGGTGAAAAGACAAATGTAAGAGTAGTTTATTTTAAGCTGAAAGTTATGTCCCACAGACCAATGAGGGCTTATCACATGCAATATTGATCAATTCAGTTGATCCACCTGAACTGTCAGGGACTGCCTATCCTTTCCAGGTTGTGTTCTGGTCAGTGAAGACACAACAGGAACACATACATTTGCACTTTCTTTATTTTCTGGAATTTTTGTTTTACAGTGTTAAAATAGCTGCTTGACACAAATGTAGACCATTTAAATAACTGCCCAGGATAATACAGATTTTAATAACCATTCAAAGTTATTAAAAAAAAAACAAACATCTATGACAAGGAGACCACACAGCAGATATCAAATGCATAGAGAAATGCTGATAACATCAAAACTCTTCCACTTTGTTACTACAGAAGTGCATGATGGGAGACGTGAGCCCAGAGACACAGATCATGTGACATCACTGGACCACCTCACTACAGTCTACAATCACACAAAAAAACAGGCCATGATGTAAGCAGAGAGCACAAATAAGGAGGGCCGGACACGACTGTTTCAGTACTGTGCTTCTCCTTTCTACCACAATCGCTAACCTGGGAGAGACTGGGGGGGGCATTCCAGAGACTCCATGCTTAAGGCACTGACACACTGACAGTATCCAATATGACACAAAGTGAGGCACCGTAGACTGAGCTGCACCAGGGCCATGGAAACCTTGCGCTCGCATTCATGTGGACACATTGCACTGACACATATTAATGTGTTCTGAAATTGCTTGATTAAATGACATTGTTATTTGGAGACATACACATTGGATGAGGCAGAGCAAAGCCACTTCTGCAGTACAGGCTGTCAAGGAGGATGGTGCTATTAAGAAAGATTATACTGAATAACAGTGAGAAACATTTCAATCTGACTGGTCTAAGAGCTCTATTCAATAAGTGCTAAAGTGTCCTTAATGTCGGAATAACAAATGTAACAATTCACAGGGATCTCAGTGAAGAAGCATCATTCTTCCCTTTTTCTTGCACGGTTTATAGTGTTGACCAAGTTCAATGACTTCTGAACTCACAGACAAGAAAGAAGCAAGAAATTATGTCACTGGAAGCAAAGGACAAAGTTCTAAGCAGTTAGACAGAATAGAGTCCCAAAGAAGACATGTATCAAATCTGATTACTAGAAAAATGTGCCATTTTTTCATATTTTGCTGATTACCTTACACAAACTCACAAATGACACACAAATGAAAGTATGATTTCAACTCAAATGTATTAGATATTCCCATCCACCAGGAAAAATCCATGTATTGCTGAACTATGAGGCAAAATTCAATACTATTGCACATTGTTTAGGATAGATTTATGCTTGATATCTTGTAATGAGTGATTTAGCTTAATTGTGTTGAAAACCATAAAAAGGAAAGTTTAGCACAGCAATGCTCTATGGTAATACACAACTCCCCGAGCATTATTTGTACATTTGTCACACTCTTAAACCCACCCTTAGTCTTATCTACAACCAGAGAGTGTAACAAACAGGAGTGCATACTAGAAGTCAATCTCAGCAGCTTATTTCTACAGTCACACACAGTTGAGCAGTCATAGTTCAGTGGTCATACTCTTGGTCGATGAACTTGGCCATGGTGGTAAGCTGGATGTTGGTTGTACCTTCATAAATTGTGCCTGTGAGAGAGAAAACAAAAATGGCAGAACTCCATGATTACATATATCAGTGTCTTCAGGGCCAGGAACCCTACATGGAAAAGGGAATAAAGACATATACATGAAAACTAAACAAGTAATAAACAGACGCATTTAAGATGTTGAAGTGGAGAAACATTAGTTTGTTTTGGAAAGAGACCATTTCTAATTTTATCCGGACCAAATCACATACAGAGCAGACCTGACTCTTTCCACTTCACAGCACACCAGACAAAAGCGCTGAGGCTTTGACTGGACTGGAACCCAATCCCCCAGGTCACTCAGGAGTGGAGGAAAGGAGGGGTGCCACTCTACGCTTACGGCTCCCAGGCCGGAGAGCCAACCGACTGCCATCCATTTCTGACCATTCAAGGTCAGCCAGTGAAATGTCTGCGGGGCGGCATCGGGTTACAAGGCTCCCACGCCGCCGTATCCCAGCGCGCTTTGCGCCCATCTGATAGGTGCAGGCCACAAAGCTGTTTTTTAGTGTCTCAGCATTTGGAGATAATACCGGACCAGAATACCTAACAGGGCACATTTGGGAGCATCGAATGCTTGGTTGTCATAGCTACCATTCGTTAGTGTGGCTGTAGGTGTGGAAGGGGAATTATCTAAGAACTGTGAGTTTTGCTGGCAAAGAATTTGAACAAACTTTAAAAAAGATTTTTTGGTAGTTACCAGAGAGGGTGCAGGACAAAAGGAAAAACACACTCACCTATTTTGCAGTCTCTGTAGTACTTCTCAATGGGATAATCTTTAGTGAACCCCACCCCTCCCATCCATTCTATGCATTTTGATGTTGTCAAAGTAGCAACCTAAAGATGGCAAAAAGAAAGCAAAGGGAAACAATATGACACTGACACTATGAAGAGATTCACAGCTCAGCCTATATTGTCACTCGATTTCTTTTCACATGCTTTTTCAGTTTGAAGTGGAAAATAACTGACAGACAGACAGACATAAACGGACAAGCTATTTTCATTCTTTCATGTTCTAAATGAGAGCCCTGCAATGTGATGCAACATGTCCATCAACGAAGTAGGGCCTTGCACTGTGGGGAAAAAAAACAGACTTTGCTTCTACTTGTGCTAGTACACTTACTATTGCCATTTACAAGCACTCAGCCAATCAGGCAGCTGGGGGAGTGGCTTCGTCAGCACCAGTGTGCTCTGATAGGTGCTGATGTGATCACATGCTCACTGCAGGCATGACTGCACATCCGGACATGGAGCCGAGCAATGATGAGAGAGAAATGCGACCATGCCGCGGGTGTGTAACTGAGTGGCTCACCTCAGCGGCGAAATACTTGGCCATGCAGGCCTCCTTGATGAAGGGTCTCCCAGCCTCCTTCAGGCGCGCGGCGTTGTAGGTCAGGAGACGGGCGGCTTCCAGCTGCGTGGCCACGTGGGCGATCTGGTGCTGCATGCCCTGCGATGGAAGCCAAAGCTGCTGACCACACCCACAGCAATATAACAGTATTCCACAACTCGCACTTAAAACGCTTCTGCAGAGAAATGGCCTCCAAATGTCACACTACATTACATTATTGTCATTTACCAGATGCTCTTCCCCAGAGCGACTTACACTGGTTGCAGTTTTTACATGTTATACATTTATACAGCTGGAGGCAATTGTGGGTTAAGTACCTTGCCCAATGGTACAGCAGCAATGCCCCAGCGGGGAATCTAACCACCAACCTTTCGGGTACGACCCCTACTCCTTACCACTACACTATGCTGCTGCTGTTCATTTTCAAAAGCAAGAAGTGCTTCAGAGCCACCGTGAAATCACCCCCCGTGGAAAAAGCAGTTACCTGAAAGTCGAAAATGCGCTTGCCAAACTGAACCCTCTGGCGGGTGTAAGGGACGGTGTGGTCGAAGCAGCCCTGTGCAAGGCCCAGCATCTACAGGGCACACAGACTCGGGTTAACAGGCTAATGGTTCAGTTTCCACAAGAAGTGCCAGTGATGACATGCCTTGCCATGTGACTCTGTGCTGTGAAAGACACACCTGGGCCGCGATGCCAATCCTGCCCTCGTTCAGCATCCCAATGGCGTACTTGTAGCCATGGCCGACCTGCCCGAGAATGTTGCTCTCGTGAACCTGCAGCAGGTGTGACAACGTTAAGGTCACTGAGCGTCCAGTCATTCCACTTACTACTCCTTGAAGCTTGAGTCTCTAGCTAGATGAGCAGCACAACGCTCACCTTGACGCTGTCGAAATTGAGGGGGCAGGTAGAGGAGGCACGCAGGCCCAGCTTGTTCTCCTTCTTGCAGATCTGAAGACCCTCTGTGTCACGGTCCACAATGAAGCAGGTGATTCCTCTGTAACCCTGGCAACAAACGGAATTCCAGGTCAAATATGGAGAAAGAACGACCTCAAGCGCAAGTGTGCTTACTGCTGCTATTGTGTTATCGACAACGTTCATGTTTATTACCCTGTAAAAAATTAACTTGTTTCAGATTAAAATTCACATGAAAGCACATGGAACAGTGCGGTAATTGTCTGTCAGGAAAAACTTATCTTAGACTTAATCTCAGTTATAGTTATGTCACTGCTTCAAAACAGAGGTCAATGTGAAGTCCATCTTCTGGTGTATTATTCAGACACTTGTACAGCCAGAGACTTTTAACGAGACAGGGGGCCCAGTCAAACCTTTCCTTCCGGGGCTCTGTAAAATAATCTCATAAACAGACCTTCAACAGAATGCTTGGACTTGTCCTGTGTTAAAGTGACACTCTAGGTTTTACTCACTGCTGAGGGGTCCACGTTGGCCATCACCAGGAACACCCCCGCATGCTCCGCGTTGCTGATCCACATCTTGGAGCCATTGATGATGTAGTAGTCCTTTTGTTTCTCAGCGCGTGTTTTCAAAGAAAACGCATCACTCCCAGACTCCGCCTCTGACAAGCAGAAGCTGCCAACCTACAGGACAAATAAAGAATTCCAACAGTGTATTCATGGAATAACGGCAAGTTATAATTACTGTCAGTGGAATTAAATATTCACAGAAATATGGGGATGTGAATATGCTTTACACCTATAGCTTCAGCTTCTGTTACGTCTGCATTGCACATTTATATTGCTTTGCCTTTCATTCAGATAAGTAAACAAAAAAATGAACGCTGTGTGGATTAATAAATGCAATTCCTTCCTTTACATAAATGATATATGGAACTACTCACAATCAAACAGTCCATTTTCATGTAGCAGATTTATATAAAATTTAAATTTCACATCAATATTATATAAGGCTTAATTACATGAACTGCACAAGGCATTTTTGTTAAATGCTGTGGCGACTCTACAGCAATTTCATAAGGATCTTTCATGCTAAGACGGTTGAGGGATCCAAGATCATGGCTAGTAGATTTTATACAGAACCACATTTACAATGAACTCAGCTCCTTCCACCCGCCGTACAGCAAGATCTCCTCACCATGTCTGTGGAGAGGTGGGTGAGGTACTTCTGTTTCTGGGCCTCGGTGCCGAGTTTGGACACCAGCGTGTTGATCAGCGTGTTCTGGATGTCACAGAGAACAGCCACAGATGGGTCCACCTTTGCCAGCTCTTCGATGACCAAGATGGAGGAGAAGAAGGAGGAGCCGGTGCCGCCGTACTCTGGGTCGATCTCGATGCCCATCAGCTAGATTGGGTTGCAGGGGAGGAGCATCAAACAAATGGTTAAATGCATGTGGCTGCAATTTCACACAGCCACTCAAAATCACCTCATTTGTTCTTGAAGACATTACATAACATTATTGTCATTTAGCAGACACTTCTATCTAGAGGGACTTACACTATGTTACAATATTTATGTATAACAATTTTATCCATTTATCCAGGTGGATATTTGCTGAGTAAATTGTGGGTTAAATATCTTGCCTAAGGGTACATCTGCAGTGCCCCAGTGGGGAATCAAATAGGCAAGCTTTTGGTTACAAACCCCACACCTCCCCACTATGCTACACTGCCGCCCCAAGACCAGACCGCTCAGCATCCACATGATCAAGCTTCACTGCCAGTCTGAGTTTAAGTTGCACTGAGTGACTCTTATTCTTATACTCTTATTATTAACAATGAGAAGGTAATATACCCCTTGCTCAAAAAGGTCATTGATCACTGCATCATCCATGGCAGAGTTTTCATCCATCTTTGACACAAAGGGGGCGATGCGCTCCTGGGCAAACTTCTTCACTGTTTGCGGATCCAAAACATACAAGATTTCAGTGAGCTCATATATCAAAACTATGAGTAAGACAAGGACTGAGGCAATGTGGAATAAGGCACTTTTTGGGTCATTTGGGTGCTTTGCAGTCATAGCTCAGTGTCAGCTGAACACCCTCTCCTCTGTGGATGTTTCCCAGGTACTACTCACCTGCCTCCCTCATCATGCTTTCCTCCTCAGAGATGATCTGCAGTGGCGGGTGGGGAACTCCAGCCAGGCCCGCCTGCTCTGTAGCTGCCTCTGCTACAGACCGGGACCCGTGCTGCAGCCTCCACTGGCTCACGCTCCATGGCCGGGACAAATGTCTCCCAAACTGCGAGGAAATAAACCGCCCACCTTATTTAAACTTTCATTTCACAAAGTACATTCCTAAAGCAGAACAGCAGTGGGGAATGTTGCGGTGCTACATCCAAAACAGAAGGAAAATACAAATGAGCTCACCTTAGGAAACAAGAAATAAAGATGTAGTACACCATAACATAGAAGGTTTAGTAAGGACAGAATGCCATTCAGGCCATACAGACTTATCGTTAGGCCTGGCTTACTTTAAAGCATATCGACCAACATGTCAGTTCTGGTCTTGACTAGTCTAGTGTCTTGACTAGTGTTTCTGCTTCAAACATGAATCCTGATAAACTATGCCACGCATGACCTAATTTCCACCTATGTCCTCTTTTTCAGCTGCAGGAACCCATCTCGAAATAGCTTTATAAGCCCATTTTATGGCATCATTTAAATTTTTAGAACACCTAAATCAAATCTCCCAAGTCTCTTTGTATTGCGACTAAAGAGATCACCTGTCATCAATCTCACTTCGTAATTTATGTAGGATACCTGGAGCCAGTCCTGTTCAAATTCTTTGTGCTTTTTCGAAAGCTATATTCTTCTCAAAGTGTGGGTTCCAGAACCTGACAAGGTACGGAATACTTTTGCCACACACCCCCGGATACTGTTTACTTCATCAGTGAGCTCTGTGTCGTAAGTGAACTGAGCTATTATGAAAATGGCCAGTATTTAACAGCAGACATTCCTGCTGTCTTTCCGAGCGGTGAGAATATGTCTGCACCTAAGCAACGCAGGTAGCAAGCTGCCAAGCTACCGGTAACTGGTTTACTATGTAGCTAGCACAGCACTGTGTGCAAGAGTGTAGTATCACAAGAGTGTCTTTACGCCATTTGCGCTGTTACCTATCTTAGTACGAAGGTGGGAGCATATGATCTCCCCTTTTAATGGAAGCCAGCATATTCAGCAGCATATTCAGGTCAGAACTAAGCATAATCAGATAACTAAGGGTAGCTAACAGGTATCTGCCCAACCAGCTGGCTAACCACTTTCCCCCGTCGAAGGAAAGCTGTGTAACTAGCTACGAAACTATGCGACAGTAGCTGGCAGCAATTACTTCACTATTCAGTGTGGAGATATAACGAGCAAAACCTTCATGTTTTCGTGACACCAAAGACGCACTTTTTCGTCGCCTATCCTAAATGTTATCACCTAACGTTCATTAACTATCAAGATTGGCTAGAGATAGCTAGCAACAGACATCTGCAGGCTTATGTCTGGCAAGCTCCAACTCATAAACCATTCACCAGATACTTTTGCATCCAGATAATCCAAAAACATCATTTGCTATAAATGTAATATTAGTTCTTAGCTGACACATGCTTACTTCAAAAATATAATTTCATAATGACGATCCTCTCACCTTCCCACAGATCCTGACCAAGGAGGCCGCCATTTCTGAACTTGTTTACATACGGGTTTCATAATGGCCATATAGGACCTCGCGCTGCACATATTTGCGCAGATAAACTGTTCTAAAAAGAATTTGATTGGCAAATCTCACTGTTCACCATTCACTTTGCCCACTACAGTTGATCCGTCTCCTATACAGATTTGCGATTGCGCAGACTAATGTGCATCACGATGGCCTACAGTGCGACCAATGAAAACGCAGCTGAGCAGGTCGTTTTGGGGGCGTTGTACAACGCATCTTTTACGTGATTCCCTTTTCAGTCATCCAAACGGCGCATCTCATACCCTCTTTATAAATAATGAACTTTGACTGACCTATATGCTTGTCAAGTTGTTCGCTCGCTCACTACTGCGTTAAATTTTGCGAAGTTCACAGATATTTCGTTTTGGTAACTACATTTACTTCATTTTACTACATTTTATTTCACTGAACCCGCACAGTACAAACACACCCATGTAAAATGAGGGTAAGGGGATATGTACAGAACAAATAACGACAGTAATAACACTGTAAACCTGCCGATGAATCAACGCAGTATCCCGAAATCCACACTCGCAAGGATCGGATAAAGTAAACAAAGCGCTATGTCTAAGAAACAAAATTTTCAGTACTCTGAATATATGTACACTATGCAAATTTAATGACAGTATATTAAGCGGCAGTGAAGAAGGTGAGCCATTCTAAATTTCAGTGAATCTGCGCATCATGTGTATAGTATCAACAAAACCCCAGTGAATCTGCTTAGCAAGTGATTTATACAGTTGATGGTCTTTGGATTGTAAGCTTGCTAGGAACTTTATGTCGTAGAGACATGCTCTTACAACCGGACATATTTTGTTGTTGCACTGACCTTTCACCCCAGAAGACCTCAGGCTTTTCCCCTTTGTGTTTATGAGGTGGCTAGCTAGTATCAAATAAGCCACCGCTGCTATCAAGCTATTTGACTCCACGATCGCCTAAACTAGATCTGTTTAATTCTGTAATAGCTATCGTTATCATTTTACAGTACTCTTTTAGCTAAGTAGCATTTCCGAGGTTTGCTTGCTGGCTAGCTACATGGAAAAATACTGGATTTTCTCGGATGACTCGGTCCATGGTGATGGTGATGCTGTGAGCTGCCTGGAGTGTAAACATTGAATTAAGGTAAAGTGTTGTCGCTGTAAAGCTGTTAAATCAAACAATTTGCTGACCGTACCGACAAAGTTAGCAAGCTTGATATATTTTACGTTGAATCTCTGTTGCTTTGCTCGCTCGCTAACTAACGTTATCTATTTATTTACCGTTAGCTAGCTAACTAAAAATCAAAGTAAGCCAGTGCCACGCTTCATCACACTGCCAATGTACTTGCTGCTGGCTAGCTACCCATCTAACTGTTGCAGCAGGGTGTTCAGCTCCAATTTGTAAAGGATTAGTAGAGTAGCTGGTTAGTTAGCTACCCGCACTGTCCCTGTATGAATGCGCGTTGATGTCTCCCGGTTAAACACTTCGTTTTCCCGCTAGATCAGCTAGTTGGCTAATTCACGGGTCTGAACATGTAGTCTGTATAGTGGGTTCGTTATCCACTTACTGTAATGCGGTCTGGTTTACATGTAAATAAGTAGCTATATGGAATGTTGGCTGTCTAGATAATCAAATTCTAGTCATATACATAAGTTTGATTGGTATGCATGTGAAGCACCTAACTGTTAAGCGGTTAGTTCCCATTGACGAGCAACTTAAAACACTAGCTTGCCAAATGCTGGTTTATCACGTTCGTCATAACAGCAGAATGACTAACTACGTCTAGCTGTATTCATTGAGCGATCGCACCATTAGGAAAGTGTGAGTTCCGTCCCGCAATTCATCTCCATTTCATTGCCCTATTGAAACGTTGACTAGAGCTAGTTACGGGGAGTTATGTGAGTTAGAAGACAGATCCAACGGAAAACGAGTGGTGATTTGCTGTATACCGTATGTGCAGAAAATCTGCTTTCCTGTGCCCAGGTTTGCTTTACGTAGCACTGTCACACTTTTCCCTAAACACATGTCTTTAGTTGAGAGTATGACGTCTCATGAATAATGAAGTATTTTAAGATTGTATAGAACAGTTAAATTTGTGGAAGACCATCTGGGCAAGCCGAGGCATTTCCCATCCACGATCATATGACAAAAGGCGCCGCGACTGTTAAATTAATTTATTTCGATTAATGCTGCTGTGTGACTATGGTTGTTTAGTAAACGTTTTTACCTGTTTTCTGTGACCCATTAGGTGTGCGAAAACGGGAGGGAAATCTGAAACACCGATCGAAAACAAAATGGGGGAGAAAAAGCCCGAGCCGCTGGATTTTGTGAAGGACTTCCAAGAGTATCTGACCCAGCAAACTCAGCACGTCAATATGATCTCGGGCTCTGTGGGTGCAGACAAAGAACCAGAGGTGCTCCAAGGAGGTGAGAGACGTGCCCATACTAATTGCTTTTTGGACCGGTCGTTATCTTTTTCTTGCACGTTTCTTTCGTCATAAGAAATGCAGTTGTAAGTACTTTATAATCTATACCCCTGTGATATTTATATCTGGTAACTTAATTTCAGAAATGTGTTGAGTTATGTAATTTTATGAGTGGTATTACATTGAAAGTCCATGTTTGGCTCAGCCTTTGCCTTTGTTATATTTATTTATTTTTAATTTATTATTTATTTATTTACTTATTGTTGAGAAAGTATTGGCCTAGTGTTTCCAAGAATCACTGTACAGTGGCTTTTGGGACCTGTGAAGTGACCTTTGAACCCACTGCATCAATAAAGCTAAATCTCACTGGGCCTTACAGCCCCAATTCAGTATAATGTCAGCATGCTTTGTCCTTTATCATATGTTATGCTAAGAAACAAAGAAACTAGAAGTTACACTTGTCACAGTTAAGGTCCATTTGCTTTGCGGTCCGATTGAATGTGGACCCTGTCAGAAACAATGATCTTTCAGCATCACATGTGAGCGGCATTATGTTACAGGTCTACAGTCAATTCCTGTTGGAGTGCAGTCAGACGATGGAGATGAAGGTGATAGTGCCAGTGTAGAGTGCAGACCTCCTGTGTTCTGTTTACCGGCAGCCGGTACAGAGAACGACCAGAACGGGCTGGACCACCCGTCCGTGGAGGTGTCCCTGGAGGACAGCTCAGGGATGCTGGTGGACGGCTTTGAGAGAACGTACGACGGCAAGCTTAAGTGCCGGTACTGTAACTACGCCAGCAAGGGCACGGCGCGGCTCATCGAGCACATCCGAATACACACAGGTAACGTGGGGCGCGGTCACTGGGAAATCTTTCAGAGATGCAGATCTATGTTAATTTCCCTGTGGCCAATCACAGTCCTCGTCCATGTGCTACTGAACAGCAGTGTGGTGACAGTGCACTGCAGTGTGGAACAGCAGTATGATGTAGTGGTAAAGGGCAGGACTTGTAACTGAAAGGTTGCTGGTTCGATTCCCCGCTAGGGCACTGCTGTTATACCCTTGGGCAAGGTACTTAACCCTCAATTGCCTCAGTAAATATCCAGCTGTATAGATGGATAAAATTGTAACCTACTGTGTGTAAGTTGCCCTGGATAAGAGCGTTTGCTAAATGACAGTAATGCAATGTAATGTGATGCAAATTCACAGTATCATTACATCTGCCACTTTTAAGTAGTTTGGCTTTTAAGAGCACGGCTTGCATGTGACCCAGCGCTTAACCCTTTCTGTTCTCTTCTGTGGCGAAAAAAGGAGAGAAGCCCCACAGGTGCCACCTGTGCCCCTTCGCCTCCGCGTACGAGCGCCACCTGGAGGCGCACATGCGCTCGCACACGGGTGAGAAGCCCTACAAGTGCGAGCTGTGCTCCTTCCGCTGCAGCGACCGCAGCAACCTGTCGCACCACCGCCGGCGCCGGCACAAGCTGCTGCCCATGAAGGGCGCGCGCTCCTCACTCTCCAACAAGAAGATGCTGAGCGTGCTGCAGAAGAAGTCCAGCTCGCTGGGCTACAGCCGGCGGCTCCTCATCAACTTCAGCCCGCCCTCCATGGTGGTGCAGAAGCCTGACTACCTGAACGACTTCTCCCATGAGCTGCCCCACCTGCACCCGGAAGCCTATGAGAGCATGGCCAAGGCGGGCGGGGGAGGGGGCGGCGGCGGGCCCAGGGATGGCCACGACATGCTGGTGGACAACCCCCTCAACCAGCTGTCCACGCTCGCTGGGCAGCTGGCCAGCCTGCCGCCCGAGGCCCAGACCCCCGTGTCCCCTGACGGGATGTCCTGCCGGGACGAGAAGCCCTTCCTCATCCAGCAACCACACGGTGCCCCCGCAGTGGCGACCTCGGCATCGGCGTCCTCCGGCGCGGCCCAGGCCCCGTCGCCCACCACCCCCGAGCCCCGCCCGCCGCCGCACAGGAACTACAGCCCCGTGGCGGGGCCCAGCAGCGAGCACAGTGCCCGCACCAGCACCCCCAGCATCAGCAACAGCCAGCCCAGCACACCGGCCCCCGCCCTGCCCGCACAGGACCCCCAGCTGCTGCACAGCTGCCAGCACTGCGACACCTACTTCGCCGACAACATCCTCTACACCATCCACATGGGCTGCCACGGCTACGAGAACCCCTTCCAGTGCAACATCTGCGGCTGCAAGTGCAGGAACAAGTACGACTTCGCCTGCCACTTCGCCAGAGGTCAGCATAAACAGTGACTGCGGGGCCGCAAGGCGGCAGCAGGCTCTGAGAGTAACTTAACTAATTATTTTTTGGTAAAAACTGGGAGATCACTTTTATTCAGGACTTATTCCAGGCAGTGAAACTTATCCTCATTTTTTAATTTCAAGAAAAAACTATTTTAATAGGCTGCACATTCTTGTGGTTTTTAATTTGGGAAGCTATTATTTAAGGGGAAAACTACTGGGGGGGGGGGTGGGAGGGGGGAATGTGTCGTACAGGGAAGCTGACAGCATGTCCCATGCGGTTACTGAGGACAGATTTCCTAATGCGACCGTACTAAGAGGACAGGGCAGTCGAAGCACAGTGCAGTTTAAACATACAAACACTCCCACTGGTGATGACGGCGACCGTTGTTCCCGACATCCGCTCAGAAGACACCGCAACAGAGCAGCCGACTGTTAAAAGCGATTCCCACCATGCCCGTACCTGTCTCCAGCCTTTAAGATGTAGCGCGACTGAGTAGCACAGAGCACAGAACCTGCACCAAAGCAGCCCGTTGCATTCTTATGGCCCCACTGTGTGAATACAGTCCTCAGCGGATAGAGTGTAGAAGAAGAACTACACAGTGCTAAGTTTTACTCAGTGCATTTCTCAATACCTGTTACTTTTTGAAAGAGGTCACAGAGAAACTTCTGACACTTTATATATACAGTGACGTAGATGTCACAGCTCTGTGTCTCTCTGGTAATAATCCTATCAATAATTGCTGAGATTGATCTTGTTAGAATGTTTTCTTGCCGGTGAGAATTCAAAGGATACGGTACTCTGAAATATATCAGACCTTGAGTGTACAGATAAGCCTTCAGAAACAGTTATTCCTGGAAGGGAAACTGTGGAGAAGTGGGCAGTCCTCTGGACTCCATGTTGCTTGCAGATGCGTTTGCATCCCGTTCATGCTGCAGGTGCAGAGGCTAAAAGCAAGGCGGTCTATGTGGATTGCTAGAGTTAAATATTGCATTCTATGTTTCTTTATTGGTTTTGTTGCCTTGGATGTTGGCCAAGATGAACGATTGACATTGATCATCTCGTCAGGCTTACCTGGCTCTTAAACGACGAACCACAATGAAACACTACGTGTATGTTTCGCCACAGGGAAGGCTTTTCAGATGTCCGGAGATGGATAAAATTTCAAACTAAATTAGGGAAAATGATTTTACTGGATTAGATTACCATGTCGATTGAAATTTTAAAATGCCCAAACCAGTCACTTCGGACTGCTGAATGTATGTTAAAGGGTGGTGCTAGGTCATGAGTCAATCAAAAAGTATATCGGCCTGACCAGATCAAGGTGAAGGAACTAATTTCTTCCTTACCGTTGGACTGTTTGTCAGGCATACAATACCCCGTTATTTCACAAATGGATGTTCCATGGTCATGCATTGGCCTTAGCCTAAATGAGCCAGAAGGCCTGTGTTTAATCTCTGCCGATATATCATTGTCTGAGATAAATTGAGGCACAGATCTTGCCCTGTTTTTTGACTGTTCGTTTTTAAGACAATGTCTGAATGCCTCCAATTTCTGTTGCACAATTTGGAGAATCTAGGTGCCAATTATATTGCCTTTCTGATGTTGCTGTAGAGCACTTTTCATATTTTTTGTCTGACGTTACACACCATGACAAGATGTTCATCGCATCTGGACAGTTCAAAGATTACTCCATCGCTTTTGTCCCATACTGACAAGGATCACTAAACATATGTTGTGAGCCAAATAATTCAACTGTTTCAAACTAGCCAAGGAACATAACACAAAACTAAGCCTTTAAGAACTTGAATTACTTGCTTATTATTTCAAGGCCAAAGTATTCTTAACCTTTTTAAAGTATTTTTTTAAATAGCATATTTTAATAGCATTGTAGCGCCTGTACGGAATCACAGTGTGTTCTTTACAATCAGCAGTTTAACAATTGTGTACCCGTTTTGAGTATTTATAATGAGTTGCACATTATCAAGTGTGTTTGCTATATGTATGTCTAATTCTGGTCTGTACCAGTTGTTCTTTCTTTGTAATGTTAACAATGTTTGTTCTTGGGGGGGGGGGAAATAAGGAATGGATTTCCTTATTGTTTAGATAGGAGTGGTGTTATGTGCCTGGTACATGGTACAGTACAGTAAAGGAAGGATGTTAACATTGTTTTTAATGACAGCCTTCACCAAGGGTTTTTAGGCTTAATTCGTACAAGAGTCACCAAATTGTGTAGTTTGTGGGTAGTTTCTTCTTTAATTTCTTGGGTTAAATTTGAAATTTACTGATAGAGTTAACATATCCTTAAATCTTCAGTAATTTGAATTGCGAATTGAAGTTAATGTCAGTTTTTATTTGTATAATTAATAGCCCCAAGAACTCTGTTCAGCTACTGGTTACTGGATAACCACAACAAGCTCAAATGTTTAAAGAAGAAAAACCCCTTTCAGTATTTTATTCAGTTATTTGATATTATTATTATTATTTTTACAGTGAAGCTATAAGCTCATGGATATTTGTTCCTCTTTCCTAAAAGTCTAAACAAGAGTGTATATTAATTTTACTTTCTGAAGCAAGCAGCTTAATGACAATTAAAATTTTTAAGCAAATTAAAAGTAAGTTTGCCAGTCACTGAAACTATAAAGTTGGCGCAAATAGTCCTTAAATATTGTTGTAGCATATTTACCTATTGGTATGAAGAGAAGTGGCTATCACAGCATTTTTTCATCCCAAATAGGTACAACTTTGCAGAAGTATGGTGAAAACGATACTCCGCCATAAAATCCTTTTTGCATTTTTTACTTTGAGTGTCAGTTATGGTGGGATTTTGTTTTAGACTCTTTGACTGCAGCGAAGTTATCCAAGATCTTGAGGTTCTCCATTATGATAACAAAGGACTGGTTGTCTGTGGGGATCAAGCTGGTTCCAGGAATATGTCCACAATGTGATCTTTTGAGGTACTACTTAATCCCAATCATTCAAATCAGACAGAATATTCCCTTTAGGAAGATATCCATGCATCATCTGTCTGTCTGTGACCGTATTATCATTTTTAATATGTGGGAAAAGTTATCTCTTGTCAGGTTGCGAAAGCATGCAGAAATGCACCCTACAGGTTCCAACGATTCCAAACGTCCTCTCCCACCGGAGCAACACAGGTGGATAGGGGCGTGGTTTCATTGCTTACTTAAGTGTCATTGCTTGAGGTTATAAGTTCTTGACCTGTTGAAATGCTCCCATCCAAAGTTAAATAAAAATACGCTGATGCTGTAGGACATTCAACACACACTGATTTGCAAAGGAACAAAGAAAAGTAAATAGGAAAGTGACTTCATTAGTATTGTGTTACCAGATGTATCTGAGGACATTATCCTGGAACCAGTCTGAGTAAGGCACACAAAACATAACAGGAAAATAATGTCTAGATGATAGACATAAGGAGGAGGTGAACATCTAATAATATGAGTCCCCACAATATTAATTATATTCAGACAAATTGTTTGATGAATTCAGAATTTTTTGGTGGAGTATTGCTTCATGGTCAGTATTGTTTGTACAGAAATGCGTATAGACATTCAGAAGAGTCCTTATGGCGTTTTGTAAATTGACAAAAAAAACTTGCACATCAAAAATATCAAAATGTTATTAAAATAGTTTTGAGAGGACTGATCACATATTAGTTGATATTTTGAACGCTGTAACATGCACAGGAGAACCCATGTAATGTCTCATCTATGAAGGATGCAGTGGTAGAAAGATTTGGAAATGTGTATATTTATTTAACTCCAGGGGCATCTGGCTTTCTTAGTTGTCCCATCCATTTGAATGTTACAAAACACACCTTCAAAAAAGGGCCTTTATTATTTAAATACAAATTTGGTGACAGCAACTGTTGTGCTTTAATTTATTACCATTACTAAAGATTATTTTGCCTTGTTAAAGTGAATATTGTGTATATAGTTGACTTTTTTATTGTTTGGTTAAAAAAAAAACAAAAAAAAAACAGAAGAAAAGTTGCGATCAACAACTTTTCAGGTTTTCTTAATTGTTCTGATTTCAGAATGTCTAACCAGCAGGCGCTGATTCAGTTTTGAAGTAGAATATCGTAGTGGATGTTAACTCTTTAACATGTGGACACAACATGAAAACGTGCATTACATTCAAGAGAGCATATAGATTCCTTTATTTGTAATGTGAGATGTGTATTTTCATCAAAAGCCTTTTATTTTATTTTGCCTGGAAGTGAAGTGTCACTTTTGTGACTGTAAACGTCATAAATAATCATTGGGTAGTGTTTTAATATATAGACTATCATATGTGTATGCATAACGTGATTTTGGAATTGTAGCTGCTGTTCCCTCTGCAACAAAGTTGATAAGGGGAAAACGGGTAGCTTTTGCTATATTGTTCTGGGAACGACAACACTGCAAAATCGTGCTGTGCTCGATATATTGTACCTGTAAAAATACAACTTGTGCTAGAGTAACCTGAACTAATGTCATTTAAAAAATTTCAAAGCTCTGCTTTTTGTACATCCTAAGTAAACAACTTTCTAATGGATCTATTCAGTGGGTTTTATTTTACACGAAACAAGCACACTCATTAGGTAAATGACTCGAGTTGATTTTTCTAGAGTGCACATTTAAGATTTCCCAATAAAACAGTGATTGACAAAATAACCATTACAAGATTACTTAAAAGCACCTCATGTAATTTGAAATGCATTTAATGTATAAAGAAGATAAAGCAATCGTAGAAATTCTTCAAGCAATGAACGACTTGTGATGTCATAGCAGTTTCGCTTCATCTTCTCTGCTGTGCTTCCTTATTAATTCCTCCTTCTCCCGGTCAAAGTCTGCAACTGCTGTGCTCACCACCTGATCAATGTTCACAGTCTCTCCAGGGCTGAAGGAACAGCCTTGGAGTGCATCTTTTCGAAGGTCGTCCAGGACCCTGGCCTTCAGCTGATTCAGATCTGCAGCTAGAATCCTCATGCTGCCTGGAGCCACTTTATACTCTGTGAATTACAAGATAATGTGTGATTTAGCATTTAGACGGACATTATTAGAGTCCTGTGAAAACTCTTTACATTTTATTTTGAAGGACAAGGACAGTGAAAAAGGATGATTATCAACGTACTTTATAGATCAAAATGAAAATTGCCCCCAAAAATATTATAAAGCACTGAGTAATAAACAATTTGCATCTAGTTATAAAATCAGGAAGACGACAGATTGATGAATGGGTATTAGTTAAAAAAGATGACCTTTACGCAATACCTTCTTCCACCATTATGAAAATGCATCCTTTTGAACTATTAAAATCAAATCTCAGAGGGTGCTTCTCCAGCCCTGAACAACACCAATTTTGCTGCTTTTCACTCCAACTCCTTAATTAGGTTTGAATGACAGATTGTTGGAATACTGTTGTGGGTCTGACATCGCTTCCCAGATACGTTATCTGTGAAAGAAATGTTTGGTTGTTTCCAAATAGTACTGAGTAACAATTTATCTCGGGTTATGGAGCTTTAAACAAATCAGGGAAAGATATTATTCAAATATTATTCAAAATCTTTAAGATTACTTAGTTGTCTAATCTACTGTTTTAGCGATATATTTACACAACTGTATTGAACATATTTATACTTCCAGGAGCACATTAACTACATGTAATTGTCAGGTGATGTCAAACCCACACCAGCACTCATTTCAATCAATATTAACCGAATGGAACAGTGTTAAGTGAATCTGGAGCTAGCAATTGCAGTCTTTCCAAAGCAATAACCCATTTAATAATCGACTACATTTGACAAACTCCACAATGACATCTTGTGGCAAATGGGAGTCATCACAGACAAACACGCAACTAAAGCCTTGCGTATTTTGAGGTTATATGTTTCCCCCACTTTTCCTCTCTGTTCTCTTGCAATCTGTTACACACTCAAGGCACATGATGCAGTAGCTGTGTGAGGCAGAGCCAAGCACAAGGACTGACTATCTATTTTGCTTGTCGAAGTTCTGCACATTGCTTCATAACCCTTCTGCTTTGAAACCCCAGAAGTGAACTCAGATATTTTGGCCTATCCTCCCCATCACTAGTTGGAATCGAAGGCAGCACACAAAGCATGTCCCCAGGAACAGAGCTAGGAATGGCAAGGTGTCAAAATGTCTTAGACCGTGACCATGAGGAAGACCGTGTGACCCTTGACCTCATTCCCATTTACATCAGCATACACAAGACAACTGGCTGACAGGAAATGGCCCACTGACCCAGAGCATGACTGACCTCTGGCCTTCTGCATAGCCTGGGACACAAGGCGGCGACAGGCCTGGTCAGCCTGGTGGACGATGCTGGAGGCACAGCGCTGGCGGTCAGCTTCCTTCAGCATGGAGGACAGCAGCACGTTTTCATGTACATCTTACCACAAGCACAATATGACGTGTATGACTCAATCTGAAACAAAGTTTCACTTTGGACTTGAAATTTAACAAGGCACAACTGCCTGTAAAGTACTACTAGACTGTACTTTATGACAAGTACGGACTGCATTCATCATTTTTTGCATAGCAAATCTAAGCTAAAATATTTCATGCCTTTTGTTCTGTGTTGTCCTGGACTGGGCTCAATGGGTTGTCCAGTGCAGCAGCAAATAATGTCATCACCATCTCTCTGAGGGTTTAAACAGAGAGTCAGTACACAGAATTAACACTGGTTATATGATAACTGTATACGCAAGTCAAATAAATGTACCAGAGATAAAAAATATGCGGCAGTTTGTTCGAGTGAATACATTTAGGGCTGGAGGCAATTAGCTTATCTTTGTCTGAAAGGGACCTACATATTCTCCTGTGAAAATTCATCTGTGCTGGCCAGCGTGAGACTGTTTTGCTCCCATGGGTTTTTGTCAGGGTTCGGAGGTTGGATCCGCGTCGCCATTTCCGCGATGACGTCATCGGGCAGTGGGCAACTCCTCCCCTGGTTTCTGGTAACGCAGGAGTTCACAGGGCACTGCAGGTAGAGCTGGCAGAATCCCACGGAGACTGCGACGAAGAACGACCAGGATGAAACAATTAAAAACCTGTCAGGTGTTCCTTTGGAAAAACAATCATCTTCCAGACTGCCATTTCTTTTTCATTCTTTGACAATCAGTAAATTAGCCTACGTCTTCAAGAACCTTTCAGTGAGTTTTTAGAAATGGATTACAGTATTGCTATACTGTAACGGACTGAGTACACATACACTTTCTGGCCAGCTGGTACACTTCGTATCTCATGCTCCGATAGTAAAAGTTGTCGTCAAGGAGAACGATGAACGGCCTGGTGTGACCGTGTAATAAATGAGGGCGCGAAGTCGCTGTCACAGACACCCGTTGGTCCTGCACAATGCGTGCAAAACGCGCCCAGGTATCCCATTTTCCTCCGCTGGAGCCGGTCGCACGCACTGGTATATGGCCACTCCGCAGAAACTCGTCCAGACACTGCAGCACTTCTTGTCTGTATAACTTCCAGCTGGACTGCTGAAGAAAGGGGAGCGCGGTAAACATAAACCAAGTCGGTTCTGTAATATAAACACTAGCTGTGATAACAAAGCACTCATTGAGAATTGCATCATTACATTAGATTACATTCATTTAGCAGACCTCTTATCCAGAGCGACTTCTAGCACAAAAAAACAGAAGCATCTGAAGCGTCAGTCAATTACTCAAAGGCAAGATGATTAGTGGGCAGCAAGTTAATAATTAAACAGATAGGTTTAATTCCCAATGAGTAAAATAACGCCTCGTCTACTGTAGCTTTGAGTAATATTTGTTTAAAGACATTTTTTGATTTAGCTATTACCGTGTCCGCGATTGCGTCATTCTCCTCTTTCCTCAACTCGTAAGCCTCCTCGGGAATGATTTCGTCGTAAGACAAAATAAAACTCCTCCAGCCCCTGTTTTGAAAGTGGCCGGGGAGAGCTTGCGCTAACGTCGACTTCCCTGCAGCTGGAAGACCGCACAGAACACACAAACATATCCTTACACGCTCTGCAGGAATAGCCTCAGAGACTGCATCCAACAACTCACTGCACATTTTAGCACTGGTTACAACTTTTCGTCACCATTAATTACAATGTGTACCAAACTGGAATCTGTTATGTGATGATCACCCAATGGTGCCATAGCAAAACTTTGCTCCAAGAGTATTCCATAGACTCCCTACTTCCGGGTCCTGATGACAACGGAAACAACGGGCAAATATGATTGGGCAAGAACATGACCAACCGAAGGAGGAGCTGTTTTAAAGTCACAGCGCATTATTTTGTTCAAAGTCAACGGATGCAGCAGATCTGACAAAAACCCAAGTGCATACTATAAAAATACCCTGCAGAGTTGAAACCACATCTGTTGTAGTATATTACTTTTCACAGACACTCAAATGTACACATCTATGTGTTGAATTAGAAATGTAGTAAATATGTGTTTAAATTGGAAATAAGCCTTACAAGTACTCAATCCTCTCTTCTTGAACAGGCCATGCAGTTTAAACAGGTCCTTTTCGCAGAATCCATTAATCCGCTAAACACCGATGATAAGTATTGCAGGTTCAATGAATCAAACCAATTTAAACCTTTTGATGGTATGTTTTCCTCATAATCAGTATTTATTAATAAATCTTATATACAGTTACAAATGGTTTAACACAGCTTTTTTCAAACATTGATAAAATATTTTGTTTTGTATTTTGAAAAAATAGCATAAAATGGAAATGAAATTTATCAATTTGCAAAAATCAAACAATAACAGAAAATGGCAATGATCCCCTTTCCATCCCCAGCTGTCATAAATGTAGCATATATCCATGTGATTTTTCCTTCAACATACTGTTAAACTTTTTATATTTGAAGAAAAAAACAGATGTGTCTTATCATTTTTATCCAGTTCAGTTCCATTACCAATTAATCATTTCCAAACCAAATAATTCACAATGAGATATAAAAAAATATTGTTGAACTGAGTGGTGTCCTTTAACTTTCCAATGAACAACACAAAAAAAGAGATTCCTGAAAAAATACACCTTTACATTCCATACAAGATCAGAACAAGTGTGCAAAGTTGCTGCTCTTCATGTACAGTGAGTGAGAAAAGTTTAAATAAAAAGGCCTGTGTTGGAGTCTGGATGTCAATGAAACGAGGCTGTCTCATTGGTGCACAAGGTCAGTGTTAAGGAGTGGGGACAGACAGGGCTTGCTTGGCAGGAATGGGTTTGGGAACACCTGGTCCTTGCTGGGGTGCAGGCTTATAGGTTTCGGGTATGTCATCTTGCATGTTGCCATAGTTTATTTCTTCATAGCTGATAGAAAAATTACAAAGCAAGAAAATCATTAGTACAACCAAAAAGCATATCATGCTCCATGAAATGTCAAATGCTGTATTAAAGAATTAGAATAACTGAAAGTGTTGGTTTTCTTGCGACAGTACAGAACACCATGTACAGATCTGGCAGGAGATAAACACCGGACAGCAAGAAAAAATTGACAGTGAACTTGTTTAACTCAAGTCTGTAGTCTCAGTGATATTCCTATATCATTTACTGCACATTCCAAACATTCTATGTAATATTTCAAACATTCAGTACAGATTGTCGATATGTGTATTTACATACAGTGTATATATATCTCATTTTTAAATGACCTGCTGACTGAAACACTTCAAAGATACAAATCTCCTGTACATTAGTCAAATAGAAAATGGTTACACCCCTGTCTTTTATGAGGAAAGTTATAGAATCCTTTTATATTCTAGATTAAAATGTTGGCAGTTCAGGCAGGTGAGAAAGTACAGAAAATCTGGTGATACTCCTAATGTGTTGATAGTGCCCTCCACAAATGCTGATTGGTTTCCTGTTTTTCCATCAGATTCATCAGCTATGACATTAACACAGGCCTTACAGTGTGCAAACAGTCAGTCTGTGGTTTGCCACCACCTTCAAAGCATGCTCTATGCGAAGCCGTCTCTGTGTTAGGAGACTGGAATACGTACCTTGGGGGAAGCCCGGAGGTGACCCCTGGGTATGAAGGAGGAGGCTGGAAACAATTCAAAACATTAACAGTTAACACAATCTGAGAGAGCATCATGCTTTTGATACAACAACAGAAAGCTACATATAATCCTCAACAGTAATTCATTCAGAGGTCCTCAGACGTTTAGACTTTATAGGGCACGCTTACCATTGTGGAATTATGCTAACAATTTAAAACATAAAAGGTTTGGAATTATGAAATTGCCAATATCATCTTTTTCATTTTATTTCAGTACAGACCTGCTCTTGTAAATAGCAGCCTGCCTATCCCTTGTGCTGGAGGGTTGTGCTCACCTCACTCAGCTAGCACTTCAGATCACTTCATTCAACCAGCTCAATGCATAATTTCCTTTAGCAATACACTGCAAATGTGTGCTGCTTATAACAGCGGTGATGGGTTAAAAAGAGATGAGAAATCGTCTGAAATGAACGTGACTAGGACCCAGGATGAGTAGCCCTGATTTGTGAACAGGTTACCTGAGGCGTCCTGGAACGGTTCTGAGCTTGGGACTGTGGTACAGCACTTCTCTGGGTGGCACCATTTGCTTGAGTGCTGGTTGCGTTGCGCGACCTGCAGTTGTAGCATTACATTTAGAGATGACTGTGCACATGCATGTTTGCATTTCATTACATTACATTATTGTTATTTAGCAGGCAGTCTTATCCAGACTGACTTACATAGGTTACAATTTTTATACCGTTGGACATTTACTGAGTCAACTGTGGGTTAAGTACCTTCCCCAAGGGTACAGCAGCAGTGCCCCAGTGAGGAATCAAAACAGCAACCTTTCGGTTACAAGCCCTGCTCCTTACCACTATGCTACGCTGCCACCCCAAAGTATTGCACAAACTATTTTTGTAAAACCACAATATCCAAGGTGAGGTACACATTACATCCATATCACTATGTTTTACATGCTATAGGTTCTATGGTGCTTTGCATTCTACAGTCTTTCCTCTCTATGGGGACGGCCACAGCACTGGGCCAGTCTCTCCCCAAAGGATGAGGAGGAATTAGCGTACCTGGAGCGACAGGTCTTCAAGAAGTTATTCACCCAGTCTCGCCTGAACATGTAGAGCAGGACAACAGCGACAAGGATGAGGATGGGCACAACCAAGAGGAAGAAGATCAGCAGGCCATCCCTGAGGGAGTGGTCTGAGGGGGGAAATCCATGTCAGTGCAGGTCAGGGAGAGTGGGAACTGGGTGGCATAGTAGCAATGTGTTAAACCTGAACGACAAACCGTTCACAGTGGACAAACCGTTCATCATGGCCATACAGAGAGTGGACTTGTATCTTCCATTGGCAGACATTAAAGAAAAAGCCATTTTTCCAAACAAAACAGGGGAGACATTTATAGAGGATAGGGACAAGACGGACAGCGGTACCTATCTGGGCGGGGCCGCTGTCCACACTGCCGCCTCTTCCCGCCCTGTCACAGTTGGGCGGGCCCCAACCATTGTCACAGTGACAGTGGCCCTGGTCATTGCACACCTGTGAAAACACGCATGGCAGAGGACTTTAAGTGCTCCCCTCTAAACACTTAGCCTGACGCAACTGCATGATCTGCCCCATCCAATAAATCTCACCCCGTTGCCGTTACAGGTCTCCTGCGCGTTACAGTTCAAGTTCTGTTCCAGCGCGGAGGCATTGATGCACTGGAAGTCAACGCAAGTCTGGAAAAAAAGGCAATGAAAATGTTATCAGACAGTTTGCCTCACACCGCTTTATGTAACATTTATTTGACATAAATTATATATGTTTGACCTCATAGTGGTATAAAATAATGGAGTAACAGGCTGTAAAACAAAGCATTACTGATCGGTCATTTCATGGGTAAAAAAATCAAATATACAAACTGAATGTGCTGGAATTAAGACACTGCTATGGAAAAGCATTTGTTTACAGATGCGTTTCTCAAACCAGAAGAGGGAAATGAGACGGAGAGTAGGCCTTGTTGTGAGCACATTTGAAAACCCCTGATTAGCAGACACTTTCATCCACAGTGACTTACATAATCTACAATTTACAAGTCTACAATACCGGGCGGCAGTGTAGCATAGTGGTTAAGGAGCAGGACTCGTGACCAAAAGGTTGCTAGGGCACTGCTGTTGTACACTTGGGCAAGGTACTTAACCCACAATTGCCTCAGTAAATATCCAGCTGTATGAATGGACAACATTGTAAAAAGCTGTAACCGATGTAAGTCGCTCTGGATAAGTGCGTCTGCTAAATGCCAATAATATAATACAATTTGATAAGTTTTCCACTTACACAGCTGGGTATTTATTGAGGCATGTTCAGGTTAAGTAGCTTGTCAACAGGTACAACAGCAGTGCCTCCCTGGGACATGAACTGGCAGCCTATGGGTTACAAGCACTTTTCCTTCCCCTGACAGTCACACTAGGACCATGCTAGGAAAGAGGAGCTTAAAGGCCTGTGGGAGCAGGTTTCCCCCTTATTAAGTCACCTGACAAAACCCAGCCCCCCAGCCTTACCTTCCCCGTAGCGCAGCCACTCCCTGTGTTGACATAGGCAGGGTCCAGGACGTCTGTGCCCAAGTCAAAGTCTGCATTCACACACCGTACCCCTCCGATGTCCTGGACGGTGATTACGGCGCCTTTCGGTGGATAGTTGGCATCCACGTCAGTGCACTGAACCTTTCCGCACAAGGAGTTACTGCGGTGACAGGACAACAATGTAGACAGATTACTTACAATCACTTAACACCTTGTAGTGCTCCAACAAGAGTCCCCCAGGCTCTGTGCTTGACCCCCTTTTGTTCTCACTGTACATGACATCATTTGTATCCATTATTTGTTCATATGGTTTCCTATAGCACTGTTATGCCAAAGGCGCTAAGCTGCTTCTGTCTTCTCCCCCACCTGACATCAGGTCTTGCCACAAATCTCGGCTTCCCCGGTTGACTTCTCATCATGGCTGTCTAATCATCACCTGAGGCTCAGCCTGGTTAAGACTGAGCTTCACCACATCCCATTTAAGTCCTCTCCCTTCCAGGGCCTCACCATCACCCAGGTAAACATTACAGTGTTAGCCTTGCAGACTGCCATGAGCCTTGGCATGACATTCTGCAGCAAATTGACTTGTAGACCATATAATAGTGGTCTGTAGGGCCTGCAGATTTCTCCTAACCAACATCTGGAATCTGTCCCTTTCTCACCACCTACTCAACCCAGCTCCTGGTCCAAGGCCCTGGTCCTCTCCCGCCAGGACTATGGCAACTCCCTCTCTGATTGCCTCCCTTAAGTATAATCATACTCCTGCAACTAGTCCAGACCCCTCGGCTGCTCAGCTGGTCCACTGCTGCTCACCTGGCCCACAGTCTCCCCTAATTCTCCCATGTCTCACCCCTCCCTCCATTGTCTGCCAGTAATGGCATGTATCCATTTCAATACCGCTGTTAGCCTACCAGGCAGTGAGGGAAACAGTTGCCCCTGCTCTGAGGTGCTTTCAGCTGAGTGAATGTCCACAAGCATTTGCTGTTTGTTTCAAATTTATGTTTCTATGAGGTGGCCGTTTGCTGACGATGTTTGGAGATCAGATGGGTGCAAGGTTTCCTGTGACATGCTTGTTCTTAGAATCTCAGTAGGATCAATTTTCCAGAACTGCTTTGAAAGCAATGCTGCATGTGTAAACTGTTCCACCACTTAAACAAACCTGGTCACAGCCTTGGAAGAGCATTGTTGCTGTAGCTTTGTGTGAGTACTGTTTGTACTGGAACTCTGCCAGTAACATCCGATGCATGAATAGGTCCAAACATTTGTAAAATGGTACAAAAGTAAAGAAAGTGCTAGAGGCATATGTAAAGATAAAAAAATCACAGTAGTTGCATTACCTCTGTACTGTTGCAGGTGTGCTTTGATACAGCCAATGTGGCTGTATAATTACACCCAGGTATAACTGGCTATATGCCCTTCCTTTCAACATCATCTAATACCTGGTGAGTGATCTAGCACAAAATGGCTACTAGGCCAGGTGGGTGTTACACATTGGTGATGGCTGAGGTGAATTAATCCCCCTTTACTGAAAGTGAGGAGACTGAAGAGAGCCCCACGTAAATGCAATCTATTGTAATCATTACTATGGGTCGTACACTAACGCGCACTGCGACATGTGGTTACATGCTGACACAGAGACAGTACCTATTTTGAGTATATGAAGAAGTGTTCTTAAACTGTCAGCACTTGCCTTACCGTGGCTTGCTCTCAAGTTAAAATTCAAGTTCAAGTTTTTTTTCCCATTTGTATATATAAAATACGTACATAGTAATAATTTTTGTGAGAGTGCTCTCACAAACATATGCACATGCAGTGCAATATCCATATACAGTGAAATGCCACCACCTGTCACTGTCACCTCTCCCTAGCGTCCATCTTGCAAACATACAGTCCCTGGATGGTAAACTGGATGAGCTTTTCAGCTGCATAAGTACACAGCATGATATGATGGATTGTTGTACTCACTGCTTGACTGAGACCTGGCTGGATGTCAATGTGTAATGATCATTAAGAGGCTGGCTCCTCCAGGAATGAGATCTGAATGCCTGTTCTCATCGTACAGCTAAATTCAGACACTGTTACCAGTTGAGTTAAAGCTAATTTACCCCTAGCTCTATCTGCAACAATGTTAGCTAATAAAGTCTCAGGGAGTGATGTCACCACTGAAACCGCTCTGCTACCTGCTCCCGTACAGGCTTTACGCAGGACTCACACAAGCCACTAATTTCAGCTTCGCTACAAATGCAACACTGCTCTAAAACCTGTTGGATTCAGGGTATATAGGATGGAGAGACTGACAAATATCACAGGGATAACAAAGGGAGGGGGTGTCTGCCTTTTAGCGAAGACTTCCTGGTGTTCCGACATGGAGGTAATGTCAACTTTTTGTTTTCCTGATTTAGAATATAAAACAACACATCTTTGCCACTGACACTGAAAACAGGTATACCCCAGCATTGTGTGTTAGGCCCACTACTGTATTCACTGTTTACCTATGAATGCTCACCTGTTCATGACTGTGTTGCCAAGCGTGACAGCAACCAAGATAGCAACCACACCGATGATGATGATACCACCATCCTAGGGCTCACCTTCACCAACATGAGACAATCTACAGGCATTAAGGTCAACAATGTGGTGAGAGGAAAACAACCTTAAGCTGAATGCTAAGAAAACAAAGGAGATCATACCGGACTTAAGGAGGCATGGGGCAGACCACACTGCTATTAACATCAAAGCACCTACATCAAATGCCTCTACTTTCTGAGAATGCTAAGGAGGTATGGGCTCTGGCCCACCACTGCCCAATAGACACTGTACTCACTGGATCCATTACTGTGTGGTATGGTAGCACAACTGTGCAGGACTGTGAAAGACTGAACAGGATAGGGAGCATTTTTGGCACTTAACTCACTCCCCATGGGGACAGATCCAGCACAAAGGCCCACAGGATCATTGGAGATCCCAGCCATCCCAGTGCACTGTTCTCCATGCTACCATCAGACCAGGGGTATTGCAGTATTAACTCCTCTACCAGCACGTTCAATAACAGCCTCCACCTTTGAATAATCTTGTTTCAAACCAAGCCAAGTTTGACTGGCTCCTGTTCAATACCATGAATCAAGAAAATACTTAGCACCCTGCACTTTAATGTAACTTTTTTCTCTTTTTCTCGTGACTGTTTTCTCTTTGAATTGTATGTGGGTGAGTGCTCTCCCAGAAATAATTCCTATGTATGTATTTTTACACTACAAATGGAAATAAACTTGGACTTGAGTTTGATAAGTATTCAATTAATTGAATCACCTTAAAAGCATATCCAGTGAATTTCTAGTGAGAGACCAACACTAAGAGTACTTACGCCAGTGTGCATTTGACATAGTTCGACCCTTGGACTCCACAGTTCCCAAACCTGTCCCCTCTTGAATTGATATCCCTGAAGCAAATATCATCTGCTTTCTTCGCACCTGTGAGGAAATGCAGAACAAAAGCCATACAGATCCTTAGGAGGTGAAGGAGTGAGATCAAGTCCACATGCATGAATCATTGTACATTTATATCTCTAAAAAATAAAGGCTAAAATAAAGATTAAAAAAAGAAATGGTGGTTCCGGTGTTCTCCTTGGGGGACAAACCTCTCCCGAAAAGCTGCTGGCACTGGAAGTCGTACGTCTGGCAGCGGCCCTCGTAGCAGTAAGCAGTGTTGCTGGCACATGGTTTCCCGTCCATGATGTAGAAGTCGCCAGGGCAGAAGCCGGACTGCCCGTTGCAGTATTCCGGCAGGTCGCAGACGTTGACAGACCCCCTGCACGGCGTTCCTGCGACCTTGATCTGGAACACAGAAACACAGCCTCAGTTCAATGTGGAAATGCTGAGGTCCTGCCACAGTGAGAGATTCAGTGAGCGGGTGTGCTGCCAGTGAGACCGGGGTTGTGTCCGCTGAGTAGTGACCAAGCAGCACTGTGGTGTCGAAGCCTGGGCCCTTCTTTAACAACTTTACAAGCAGCAAGGGTACTGCCAAAGCAAGTCCACGGAGATTCCTAGCACAAATATTAAGTCCACAGTCCACAGATAGTAAGCTACCAAAGCATAATTAAGTCTTGTTCTATCCTATCCCATGTGTGGTAGCTAGAACCACGTAATCACTTCAAGTTTCATTTCCTCATGGAAACATACGCTCATTCAACTGGACGTTGCTCTGGACAAGAGCGTCCGCTAATTGAAAGCAATGTGATGTAAACAAAGGAGCTGCCTTTTGACGTGGCCCCAGTTCGTTTCCCTCGACGTCAGAGGGCGTTGAGGTTGAAGCGCCACTCTGCTACGCACCTTGCAGTCCTTGCAGCAGGCCCCCTGTGCACAGGAAGAGCCTGGCGTGAACTTGCAGGTGGCCGCGTCACAGCACTTGTCCTTGCACTCCTGCAACACACAAGAAGCACATTGGTCGTTTGTGCCTCCACTTTGACATTACTGGAGGACAGAGGGTGGCTTTGGAATGCAGAGCAGGGCCCGGGTGGAGGCCGCATCGCAGTACCTCTGGCTTGCCGCAGTCACACTGCTCTCCCTCCTCCAGCACGCCGTTGCCACACTCCGCCACAGTGACAACGTCCGAGGGGGACGGCTGGTTCTTCAGGCAGATACCGCCTCCTCTGAGGACCAGCGTTTCGAAGTCGTCACCGCTGCAGGTGCTGAAGAGTGTCGACCCGCTGAGGGTGTACGAAACATACCTCATGACATGTACACTTGGATGTACAACACCCAACGCTCCCCAAAGAATGCTAAGGGAATATAGTTCCTGAGGAAGAATCTGTTTTGGGCTCACCTGGCAGAAGCAGACATGATACAACTCCCTCCATCACACGTACAGCGGTTGTCATCATGGTTCATGCCCAGGTTGTGGCCCATTTCATGTGCAACCACAGTGGAAAAGTACTGTAGAGTGTCGCCATTAAACTGTGAAAGGGAGTGCACAATAGATGATACATTTCTGTGCAGCAAACCCAGCATGTACTTAACCAGAGTGTGAACTTAACTGGAGTGAATGAACTCATTAGGATAATGGGACAAAGACCTCTCCATTCCAGGAATGTCAAAGTCTATTCCTGTCAAGCTGGTGTGCCTACTTATGTGTACGAATGCAGCCTCCATGGTTAATTCCTTACCTTGTCCATTCAGGCTTTTTAGTAGTTACGGATTAAATTATACATTACTATTGAAGGTTGCTTGATATTTATTAGTAATTATTAATTGTACCCACAAAGCAAGGGCTGTTGGTTAGAATAAAGACAAGCATGCACACTGTCTCCGCAGTGCACCCATTAATAGAACTCTGACAGTGGAATACATAGGTTAACAAGCACAAACGTCACAGAAAGAATTGACTGCACTAGGCGATTATCTGATTATCCAGCTGTCCTGTTGCACACAATACAATAAAACGAAAGATGTAGTAATTGGGCTGAAAATGAAAGACAATACATGCGTTTAATTATAAAACCTGTCACCAGGGGATCACTTGATTTCAGTGTGCATCCTTTCACAAGCCTTCAATGAACAATTCGATTTTTCAAATATATTGGCAGCAGTGATATTTTGTTTATGGGGAGGAGACTGACATGATGGAATGCTTTTTGGACGTCATGGAGACGTTATGAGACACAATAGTATCTGAGGAATGTAAAAAAGGATGACACAGGTGAAGATGGCTACGTCTTGTCACCTGAACTCCCCAAGGCTTTTAACTCTTGCCTATGCTATTCATCATTATTGTCCTTTCTCTTGTTTGTGAGGCATAGCACTGCTGCCATCTGGAGAAGAGCCCTTCCTGAATAATACATATACAGTATCAGTTGGCTGACAAAAACATGGTCTGCTAAGAACAGCTGCACACACAAGCACCGCCTTAAGATGGGAGAGTCATAAAAAACATGCCTACCACGTTGATTCCTCCGCCACTAGCCACAGAACACACCGTGCCCACAAAAGCCATTCCCAGAATTCCTCCTGGATAAGCAGATGACCGCCCCCTTGAAGAAACCACAAGAAATGTTACTAAAGCACAAGCTATACACACCAGTCAGTATTACATGTAAACACTCAGCTTTGTTATAAATATGAAAATATTATTTCCACCATTCTCAATTTTTGGCCAAGAAAAATACTGAAAGGGCGATAATTCTTTCGCTTGTGTAAATGTATACCCAGTATAATACTGTAAAGTGGATATGGTAAGACATATTGTTACACTTGATTCTCATGAATCTTCTTTCCAACACACAGAAGAAATTCCTTCAGCTGCATCCTAAAGCTGTAATGCCATAAATTGAATGTTTCTGGCTGGCTTAGACTTGGACATGCCCAATCTAAACCACTGTAGGTATCTGAAAAAAATGTAAGTATTGTTTCATTAACAACAGCATGTATTATCTATGTGGCTTATAAAAAAAAAATAAAATAAAAAATATAGATATATTATATTATATATATAATTATATATAAAGATAAATATAGATCAAATCTTTATGTGCATTAAGGTTAGAGTACTGTTCCTGTCCCAAAATATTTGGTTATGCAAGGAACAAAATTCAGAGGCCTGTACATTCCCCCAAAAATAATGTGACAGAGCCGCTATGTTTGGGGGTCCATCGCGTCGTTTTTCACTCACACGATGAGCTGCCCCACGTCATGCCTGATACGGGGAATCAGGTCCTTCTTCCGCCACTTGACAAAGTTCCCCAGCACATCGCCTGCCGAGCCATCCACGTTGAAGGGGTTCTCCGTCTGAAAGATCTCCAGCCCCACAAGGATGACGTGGATGTTCAGCTGTTTGTAGTACTGAGGGCAGAACAAAGGATTGAGGAATTAAGAATAAGGAACACTGAAACCTCACATCCCCAACTGTCCTGACAAAAAAGCACTGCTCAAAACGACTCTTCGCAAAAGAGGGAGAAGTAATGGTTAAAGTGGTGATGGTAGTCATATTTAATTTTTTTTTCTGTACAACTGTACACCTTTTCTATACACTACCACCTAAAGCAATTTCTTATGTCCTAAACTTTCCGTTAAAAAAATTCAAATTTAATGGTTTCATGCACTTGTGTCTCCACCAGCTAGCTTGTACCTTGTCTGGCCAGCTATTGAAACTTAGTCATGCAGCACCTCTAATATTGTTGACTCCTTGTATGGCTTTTGCTTGTGTTATACTCTGCCTCACTTGGAAGTCACTTCGGATAAAAGCATCTGCCAAATGAATAAATGTAAATGTAAATATGAATGTAATTTTCAATAATAATTAGTAATTTAGAATAAGCAAGCCAGTATATCAAAGCGGATTAAAATTCAATGACATAAAAATTTTCTGCTGACCCATTTTACCTCTTCAATCAACACACCTCTCAAGTGAAAATGTGGTGAGACAGCATAGCAATGTTTCTCTGTACTGCTACACTAGAACTACACAAAAAATGCTAATTCAATCATCCATAAGAGGTCAGCACTCTGAATTGGGTTGTGTGTTGAAATGGGGTAGCAGGGCGGTCTCACCCCGTTCAGTAGATTGGCCAGGTCCACCATCTCCTCCCGCACTGCTGTGACGTTGCCCTTCTTGTAATCAAACTGCGAACACAGACAGTGACTGCAGTAAGCTTCAGAAACAGGTAATGCTGTGTGTCAGTAAAAAAGAATGCAGTTCGCAAACATAAAGACATACAAATACAAAATCTCACCCTCTGCTTGTCCACGACCAGCACCAACTCGACATATCTGGTCTGCGGTAAATTGCGTTTCTTCTGTTAATGCAAAAATGAGAGACAAGTAACAGGTGGAGAAATTAATCATTGAATGAGGAGTTTGCAACATGTGAATTTTGCATTGCTGCATGGCTCCCTTTCTCTTTCATTTTAGCTGTTAACATTGCTTTGTACCCGGAAAAGCTTGGTCATCGAAAGGGCGGGGTCATGGGAGGTATGATGATTGGAGCGAGAGATCTCATTGGTCACTCCACACACAAAGGGCTCATACTGGCTGTCCTTAAGTTGAAACAAGAGGTGCTCATTGATTGTAGACCGTGCAGCTGGTTCAAGTCCATAAGTCTGATTCCCAATAATAATGACACCCCTGTAATAAAACAGTGACAAACATGGAATAAAGGTTGGCCCAATTTCCAAGTCTGCATGTATAGCATGTACTTGGGGCTGAAAACTGATTTTAAAGTCCAAGGCAAAAGTCATCAAGTTTTTAAACTATTTTTTTACATATTTAACTGGTTAGCTAGTGAGCTAAATGCATATCTTGCTAGCAAAGTACTTTTTCAGCCATCCATAGCAATAGAGGGTGTGCCCACATTGTATGTTTACATTTACATTTATTCATTTGGCAGACGCTTTTATCCAAAGCGACTTACATAGGTTACAGTTTTTTACAATGTTATCCATTTATACAGCTGGATATTTACTGAGGCAACTGTGGGTTAAGTACCTTGCCCAAGTGTACAACAGCAGTGCCCTAGCAACCTTTCGGTTACGAGTCCTGCTCCTTAACCACTAAGCTACACTATGCTACTGTTTGACCAAATAACAGCTAACTCATCTGACCAATCATTGCTAGTCCAGAGAAATATATGATGATATACATTAGATTTAAAGATGCCATTGTGTGCAAGTGTTCCAAAGTTCCTCATTCTAGATTTTGGCACCCTCAAGCAAATACTCCAGCGCCATTGAAGGGATGTGTTTGGAGGAAGTGGGCAAAAAAACATCAGCTTGAATGGATACATTTTCTGTTGAGTTGGATACATGTTCTGTTGTGCTGGTGGTCGCTCTGCATAAGAGTGTTTGCTAAATAAATGTAATGCAATGTAATGTAATGTAAAAATGCCATCTAGGATACAGCTCATGGCCCTTATAACATCATACATCCAGCCAAGTGTTGAAATTGGGATTTGTTTTCCCCACAGGAAAATACTAGGCTCCGTTAAAAAGGAACCGAACTGAGTAGGGGACTAACCTGAGGCCTGAGCAGGTGCTGAGAGCCACCAGGGAGTCTTCACGCCCTTCCACGTGTCCATGATAGTGACAATGCCCCTGGAAAGAAGGAGTGACCATTAAGAAAATCCACACATACACCGGCCTCTGGCAAACCAGTCAAACACACACAGCATGCCAACATCACTGCACACATTATGTGGTTATGTTCAACCTGAAAATTATGTTCAGTGAGACCACAACAGGATTAAATGATATGCCCAAAAACAGCTACAAAGTAGACATAAAATGAGTGTGTCCAGTACTGGAAAATTGTAACCTATTCTGACTGAGGATGTGAGGCAAAATGCTTATAAATACCTGCCATGTATGTTTCTCTCTGTAGCCGTTGAAATATTTAAATCAGAATTAAAACTGAGTCGAAGCCTGAGGAATGGTTTGGATTTAGGAGGAATCCATAATACAAGTATGCAAATGAGAAAGCTCACACCTACACTGTTCACTACAACATTCCAAGATGTTTATCTTCACCTTCTTTAAAGGACTCAAAAATTGTATAAAGAGGTATAACGACACACCTACCATTTCTTACAATTTTAGACAATCTCTTTTGATTAGATTATTTAACATTCCAGCTGCCTCATATAAACATTTTATGCTTATCTCTCCCAAGGCAGATCCTCCACTTCACTCAGAATGTATAATTTCCATGTCATTTATGCATAACATTTTCATATTCATTTTCCTTCTAGAGTATTCTCTGTCAAAAAAATGTGGTCTGTATCACCATCTGACATACTGTGTGTGACAAATATTTCAGTAAAAACATATTAACAACAGCTAAAATAATAAATTATAATAGATAAAATAAGAAACATAATAATGTTGCCATCATAAAATGGCAATGCAGCTTTAACATTCGGAATAGGTGGCTTGCATGTCTTTCATTCTGTAACAACTGCAGCAAATTGAGCTTTGGATAGGCATAACGTAAACTGGAGGAATCAAATGGTTACTTTTTCATTGACAAACAAATCATTATAGGTTCAATATTTTCCTCAAATATTATTTGAATATAAATTGGAAAGACATAACTCTAGTCTACCACAAGGGAATGCCCCTCAGTCAGTATACCCCACACAGGACATTGAAATACAACACATGCACATACAACAGACCGACAAACCCACATAACAGGTCGAAAGATCATGTCTATGTGAAATGATAAGGTTTGACTATGATGGAGACAAAGAAAATAACATCCAATTCACTAGCAAATAAGCACAACAAACAAAAACCCTTAAAAATTAAAATATCCAAAGTCAAATCACCCATTTATTTACAGACAGCCTTAAGCCTTATCTGATTATAAAAGCACTCCAATTAATACCCATAAAGCTGCAACTTCCCTAATATGAAACAACAGCTTTGCCAAAACGAACTCATGAAGTGAAAACTTGCTAATCTTGTCCTTAATCTTTGTTCCTGAATGAATTTCTTAATAATCAAAGCAGTATTGTAGCCTTTTAATAGCTCCTTCCTCAGTGATTAAAACATGTGTAATTAAATGATAAAATAAAATATAAAATAGCTGTACATCCTAATAAAGATATGCATTTCATAAATAAATACATTTATCATTGTCATAAGTATCAACAAGCAGGTATGTAAACATGGGTAGCATTATCACATTAACAATATCTCTAAGGATATTGTGTACTTACTGGCACTTTAGGATATGAGGTCACCAGATTACCATTGGCATCATGAGAATACTGCACAAAGGTCTTTGCTAAAAAGTCTCTGATTTGCAAAAACAAAAAGGGACAAATGTATAAGCGGACACTATTATTCCATCCATAAACCACATATATATAAAGTGTAAAAGTAAAAGATAGTCTGTATTACAAACAGGACACTAATTCAAACAAAAAATGAGATTTAAATAATTCAGCGAGAAAGCCCACCTGTTTTTCCTCAGATGAAGAAAGTGATCTTTGTCCTCGATGCTTAGGGAATATGTGAGTCTCTCATATTTCAACTCCTGGAATGGACCATAATCACAGTTAAAAATGTATCTTACCATTACCAAGCCAGACCCACTACTCTGAAAATAGCAAAGTACCAAAATCAATTAGATTCAACTTCATCAGACAGAACTGAACTTACTTCATTTGATGCTCCACTGTGGTTGGCATCTCTTCTCCATCGTTCATGGACTAGCTGTGGAATGACTACTTTGTAGCTGGAGAGTTTTAATGCCTGAGAATGACCTGGAAAAAGAGTGAACTGGTTTAATGGAATTCTTCCATAAATATGGCTGCATGCCCAAGAGGAAACTTAATATTAATTTTATTATAAAAAAAAAATATTGATGCTAATGACACCAAATGACAACAAATTAACGTTATATTGGCTTGCATAGGCTTTATTGGGCGCATCGTATCAAACTGATTGGTAACTGAAAACTGAAGATAATGGGCATCTCTCTTTGTTCCTGATTTTCAGCATATCCATGCCATCTCCATATAATGACTCAGAATAAGAAAGGCCTTCTTCTTCAGACATAATACATCCATTATTAGAGTCACATGGTGAGGTTCATTTCCGGGTAAGTAGCACAACCTTACGGGCACAATACAGGTCTCTCAACACCTAACATTCCAAAGTCAGCTCATCCAACATCGATACACCTGTAAAGATGACAGCATACACCAACTGCCAACAAATCCCCCTTTATCAATATCTTATGGATTCATAACTGAAAACACACAAAAACGAAGATAACTTTAATCTACCATTCGTTTTAAAAACGCAAACTAAGATTGAATTTAGAAGGCATATCGGAGCCGTAAAATCAATTTCTAGACAGCATAAATACTGAGTACTGATAAATACTGATAATGTTATTTAGCGTTCAGTTGCAGACTGTAATAATTTCGTATGCTTATTACATTAAATTACATTACATTACATTAATGCTTAAATGTCATAAGCGCGAACACGGGTAAATCTAAAATAATACTAAACTCCTTAAAATCGTGAAAGGGATCCACGGACGCACAACTCTTCCATATAGAACGATTTTCTATATGACGACGGCAGCTCCTCTGCCATTGTCCCAGACGGCCAATATCATGCAAACAAACTTAACTCCACGCATTGATCACACAACTGTTTTCTGTGTCTTAAGTTTTAACAAACGAAGAGACGAAACGAAAGCAACAGGTGATGTCGTCGTAGCTCAAGTACTTTATCGGAAAGCTGAGTTGATTATCGGTCACCTGTTGCTAGCTACATGTATATCGAGTATCTGATATGCTACGTTTGTCTTACCTCGGCTTTTGACTCCTATTAAAAAACAAAGAAAACAATGGAATATTAAAAGAAATCGTAGTAGCATAATTGGTAATCCAGGCTATCTATATATCCATTGAAGTGCACCTATGTGTTGTGTGTGTGATGGTAGGAAGGCAGATGGGGAGGGGTTTGAGTTACACCAGGGAGTGTGCACAGGTAATTCAACAGGTGGGGCGGGTAGAATGGCAAAAAATGGAAGCATAGCAAAGTCTTAATGGAAACTTACAACAGGAACCGGTTCAACAAGAATCTACATTCCCCAAAATACACAATCTCAACTATGTGTCTGTATCAAAAATGTAATTAGCCTATGTATGCCGACACCATTAGATGCGGAGTCTGCATAGCCTAGCCTAGTGTGTCTTTCGTGATTCAAAATAATGTCGTTTTTTCACCAAACAAAATATTGAACGTAGTATTATACGCATATTTGTTCGTAGTTAGACCGACAACTGCCTGTCAGATGAGCACATTATATTAACAGTACCTGGTTACAACAGTAGGCATCAACTGTGTTCTGTTTTCAAGATCTGTTTAAGACCTACGGTAGTCGGTCCGATAATGGGGGTCTAGCTGTTATTAACTTATTGACGCTTTACTCTCTCACTAACCAGATGTAGATCATCTGCAGGGAGTCAGTTGTGTTATGCAAGTGTTACTGTGATCAAATGCTAAAATGACAGATTTACACGTGAACATATAAAACCAGCTCTTTCATAGTTAAAGGACAAGGTTTTCATCTGTTAATAAATGATCTATCGGTGTACTGTATTTTTTCACATTGACGCGAAGATTTCGTCAGGGTCAACTCATTCTTTTCAGGCTTAATTTGTGGCATTTGACTTCGGCGGTGATGTTGGAGGTGTTGTTAAAAACTTGTGTGTGCCAGTAAATAAGTCAGCTGATGATTGTTATCGCCCTAAATATCTGTCAGTTATGCATGGCTTGCGCAGATTCAATGAATAGCCTGTGAACACGAACCAGTATAGCGTTGCGGAACTTTGATGCCCTTTAACACACTACGACTGAACGCAGAATAAGAATGGGTAAATTAGGAATTTTATTCTAAACCAACTGTAACAGATGTATTATACATTTCACTTAACAAAAATACATGTGCAGTAATATCATGCTTCTGTGTTTAATCTTAAATTGCTACAATGTACATTTTTTCTTAGGCGAAGCACAGGCACACATGGGTCCTTTTACTGAACAGTCGCAGCTTCGCTGCTTACAGCATCAGATTCGGAAAGATTGGAATGTTTGTTGGAGCTTTGCCGGTTCTGTCTAGGCAGTAGGTGATGTCCGTTTAGGTAGCTAAATGTTTACCACTAGAACTATTTATACGTCGAAATGAAAAGAGTACGCCAGAAATAAACGGTTGTTTTATACCGTTGTGAAGGCCTCCTTCATCACCTAACTAGCTAATGTTATAAATCTCATTAGCTAGCCTTATCAATGTAGCTAGCTAGCCCATTAGCGTTGCCATAGTTAGCTTGCTATGAATATACTTGCTAATTTGCTATGAATTTGACATGGGATTCGCTAACTAGCTCCCTGCCTTGCTGACATGAATGGCAACTCGTTAGATAACTAGCTGTAAATTTTCTCAAGATTAGGCCATCTGATGTCGTGAAATCCAGGTAGCTAGCTAGGTTAGCTTTCTAGCTAGCAAGCTAGCTACCTAATATTGTTTTACATTCTGTTTGACGTTGTTGTGCGACAGATCGATATCATTAGCTAGCTAGCCAGATAGCTAACCGATCGCTTGTATTGATTGTAGTTGGCCTAAATTATATAGCAAGAGTAACTAACGAGGGAATAATCATATTCTGCCGGCTCACTTGATCATGGCTACACAGAATATGAGCTCCAGTAGAGAGACGCTCGTGTCCGGACACCCTTCTTGGGTTTGCAGTACATCTGACAGCCAACTTGGCGGTATCCTACATTGTGTACGGTCTACCAACAGCATGGTAGACCTTACACAGGTATATACGGAGACCTCAGTCGAGTAAGTTGCAACCCTTTATTATTATGCACAGTTTTTTGGGTCAGCCAACATACTGAAAGACCCATCCCACCCTTGACATCATCTGTTTGACCTGCCGCCCTCTCGTAGACGCTTCAGGTCCATCATATCACGGACAGACAGACTTAGGAACAGTTTCTACCCGAGAGCCATACGAGAACTGAACGCTGTCAAACTCTGATACTGACTGTCGGGGACCTACCTGACCTCAGTACTTTAATACTTGCAGTTACATTTATATTACACTACACATATGTTTACATCTCAGCTGCACCTTAATATGCATATACTCCTAATTGCACTACTACAATATCTCGATGTGCAATACGCCTGCTGCTGATAATAAATTTATTATACCGTATTGTTTTATAGGTTCAGCCAATATATATATTTTATATTTTATTTATATATCTTGCATTTTTAAAAAATTAGTTGAGCTGGAACTCTTTTCTATTTTCCTTAATTGCTGCTTGTTATGTGTCAATGCACCGCCAGGATTTTGCTACACAATTTCGTTGTACTCTGTGCAGTGACAATAAAGGAATCTTCATCTTTATCTTTGTGTTTGTACCCGTATAGCCAGTCTAGCCGGTTGCGTGGTTGAAAAGAAATCTGGCTAGCGACAGTTCTAATGTTATCTGGGCTTTGGATATGTCATCGACTATAGCATTCGGCCAAACAGGGGGGTCAGATGGCATTCATTGTTTTTATACTTGCTTTTGTGGCCTGCAGTTTTTGGACACGTAAATATTGCCACTTTAATGTTTTTCCATTCATCGTGATTCGCGAATTTCTACTAAGGTTTAGTCTGCCCACGTTAAGAGCTGATGTGCGTAGAGATGGCTACGATAGCCGCGGTCAAAGGCGGTCTAGATGCCATAACGTGACGCGGCAACACGAAGAAGCCTCACTTTTGACGACTTATTCCAAGAAAATGTCACTTCTGTACGCTTTTTAACCCGCTTTAGTAGGTGATATTTTCACACATGTTTATCCAAGACCGACAGTATGTTGGCTACCCGAAACATGGTAACAGTTTGGACCTCTCTGTATGTAAAATAGAATTATAAAATACTTCCTACTGCACCTCTTAACGTAATACTTATGGCTCACACGTGAAAGTAAACATTTCGTGGGCGATAACTGTATGAGCATGTGCATGATTAGCATAATTCCCTACAGTCTTTTGCTGTGATTTGTTTTTAGCAACACACCAAAACAATAGCACAAATTTAAAGCAGTCTGTCAAATTTGGCATGAAATAGTCTTAGATTTAGAAGTCATTGGAAGCCAGGTTTTAGATGCTGTGGTTTGGATTTGTCCATTCCTGGTGCATGGATATTCCAACAGACCCCTCCCCCATGCTGGTAGAGTCAAGAAACAGCTCAGTAGCAGATGATGATGATCCTGATGAAGTGAGAGACTAATCTATAGATTGCAAACACCAAATAGATTACATTTACATTGCATTAATGCTAAATTAGGGCCATGCCTCTCCATGTAAGAGCCAGGAGCTGAAACTCCCAGAAGTTAGGAGAGGAAACATCCAGTGTGGGTGACACATGGCCATTGAAAGAAATTTGCATCATGCCATGTTAAGGAAACAGTCGCTTCCAGATCATGCTGTAATCCTTGGTGTGTTATTTTTATTATAGCCTGTATAACATTTTATTATAAGAAGTATTTCTGCAGATGTCAAGGCATCAGAAGAAAATGTAAATCTCAGTGTTGGTCACAGAGTTCATAACCCAAAGATTGCCAGTGTGATCCTACAAGTGAATTATTGCTATTGAACTCTTGGGAAACGTACTTAACCAGAATTGCCTAAGGAAATATCCAACCATATAAATGGGTACCATGTAAAATATTTAGGCTTCATTAGTTATTCTGGATAAGAGCATCTGCTAAGAAAATGTAATCCAAAAAAAGTCCAAATTTCCACATAAAACATAATCTGTGACATGTTTATTTGGTTGTCAAAGTCTGCATGGTTTACATTGCTAGGCCCTTATTCTGTTTTGTGTTTGGTGCCAGTCATGTACAATGTGGGAAAAGCAGACACTTCAGTGTGCATTGCTGGTTTTACAGGCCTGTACTGCATGACCCCCTGTTCTCATATCCACCACAGCTCAGGCTGTAGGCTTTATTTGTTTAATTTTTTCTGCCAATGTTGGACATGTTCTGCGCAGTCCCCTTTGTGAGCAAAGCTCCACTTCTCTCCACAGGAGCGGCCTGGTGTACCTGGAGCGGGCGGTGGAGGCGTCGCCCTGCTCGATCAGGCTGCAGTGCGCCCCCGGCTCCGGCGCACTCATCGCCGGCCTGCTGGTGGTCAGCGAGGCTCGGACCATGGAGGTGTACATGGGGGCGGGGGAGTACTGCGGCACCTGCCGGGGCGAGAGAGATCGCACACCTCCCCTCGAGAGGTAGACCCCCCCTGTCTGCGCATTCAGCTGATTTCCTGCAGCTTGAAAAGTAGAAAAGGACCATTCATACCAGAGGCACTCATTATACTGACTCATTATACCGACTCTTTCTTGTTCTGGTGTAAATCTTCTTTGAATTGATTGATAGAACCCTCACTTGTCTTTGTTAATACTTCAAGGGTGGAGATGCGTGGTCTCTGAAGGACAGATTTGGAAAAAATCAATCTAAATAGAGTATCTGATTAGAGTGGCAGCATGAGCAAATGAGGCACCTTTTGAAAGACATGTCTTTGCTCTTGTATTGCAGTGCTGATGAAAGCATCTCCCTGTATAAGAAATACTTAAAGCTGGAGCCCCCGGCTGCCTCTTGTGACGTTAAGGTAAGGCCTGTGGTTTAGCGCTGATCCTTGAATTTGTCTCTGTGATGGTTTCAGATGTTTTCCTTGTGTACTGTAGCAAAGGGCGAGAGCAGTCACCCCACCCAGCCTCGAACCCAGGTTTACAGGGTACCAAACATGCGGCTTTGACCGCGACGCCAAAGAGCCAGGCTCGTTGGTATGGTCGTCAGAGCACATACTCAACCATAGTGACGGCACTCCGTCACAGTACAATACCAGTCAAAAGTATGGACACAACATTTATTCTTTATTTTTACTGTTTTCCACATTTTAGAATAATGGTAAAGGCATCAAAACACATCTTAGATTTTAAATTCTTCAAAGTAGCCAAAAAATATTTTTTGAAAATACATTTTTTGGGAAGAAATTAATACACAGACATCAACTTTTAATATTTGTCTAAGAAACAAATTTCAAGCGTTTAAGATGTCTTTAGATCAGAATGTCTTTGAAAGCATGTTTCCCATTATCTTAAGCAGGTACGTCCAAACTTTTGACTGGTACTGTATATTCAATGCGGTGGAGCTTTCATCATGAACAACTAAAGGTATTTAGTTACAGGTAATGTTGCCATTTTGTATTCTGAATTTTATATTTACTGAGTATTTCAGTGCTTTGCACTGATCATGTGGTCACGTGCAGCTTGCTTGCGAAACCTTGGTTATTCAAAGGATGGAGCTGCGAATCGAAAGCTGCGCAGCACAAGTCGCTCAGCGCGTCATTTGCCCTTGTGCGCTGTGTGCCGGTGGGCGGGAATGGGGCGTGTCCTGAGCTGTCTGTCCTCTGTGTTTGCACAGCTGCTCTCTCTGGGCGGGCGGGCGAGGGTGGGGCTCGGCGGGATCGTGCTGAGCCTGCAGGACGACGGGACCGTGGGCCGCACCCCCGCCGCGGGGCCGGGCATCGACCTCCACCGCGTGCAGTCCATGGTGGAGTCCATGGGCACCACCCTCTCGCCAGGGGCACAGAACCTCATGGACATGGTGCAGTTTCAGCAGAAGGTGAGGGGCACGCAATCCCTTTTTTATTTACAATGAACCAATGTCTTTTTTTTCCTCAATTTGAAATGCTGAGTTGTATTACAGAGATGCCGCTCACTGCTGCAGTCGCTGCTAACCCTCTGGGAGAGCGCAGGCAAACACGTGCTCTCCTCCAGAACACGTGATCCCAAGCTACGTTTCTTTTCACACCACAGTCCCACATGCCAAGGCTGCACAGGCAAGAGTCAGAGGAGGACACTTCACATGCAGCTTTACACGGGCAAACTGTGGGCACCTGAGTGACCAGCAGGGGTCACTGATGTGCAGTGAGACAGACAAACCCTAACCAACCAATTCATCCTTATCCCTGGCAGAACAAAGTCAGTTTGTTCCACTGCTGTGGGCTCCCAGTCATTACAGGCTGATGACACGGCCGGGATGGAACCTGGGCCATGGAGCTCAGCTTTTTTCCAAAGCAAATGCCTTTACTGAAAGATGATCCCCTTCTAAAGACAGCCTCAGGAGTACCTCCAGGGGATCTTAGTCGAAGCAGACTTAATGACAGATGAGGGTATTTGGATTATTTAGTGCTAAGAACATACTCCCTGACCTAAATCTAGTTATCTGCCTGCTGTGATCGGATTTGGGAAGGTGGGGGTAGATTACTGTAGCTGACTGACTCAGACTAGACAAAGAGCAGGAATATAACATTATTCCATTACTATTGTCATCTTTAGCAGATGCTCTTATCCAAAGCGATTTACATAGGTTACAGTTTTCATCCATTTATACAGCTGGATATTTACTGAGGTAATTGTGGGTTAAGTGCCTCGCCCAAGGGTACAAGAGCAGTGCCCCAGCAGGGAATCCAACCAGCAACCTTGGGGTTACGAGCCCTGCTCCGTACTACTATCCCACACTGCAAGGGATTGGGAGTACCAGGGTTATGGTGTATGGGGATAACTGGGTGTATCTGTTTTTCTAGAATAAAACCGACGCCCTGAGTGGGTTCTTGCCCCTCCTCCTGGGCGGTGGGCCTCTGGCCGCGCTGGCAAAAGCAGGGATGGAGTCCAGAGCAGCGGCAGATGCTGAACCTACGGCCACAGCAAGTCACAAGCACACGGACACACCGCCTGGCCAAGCGAGCCAGCCAGAAAGCACGGTCCCTGAAGCCCTTACAGGGCCACAAACACAGCCTGAACCGTCCCATCCCCCAGAAGTCCATAATGACCGCAAGCTGACCGACGCGGTGTCGTCATTACTGAACGGTCATCCCCGGCGAGCGCCGTGCGGCTTCGGTCCAGACCTGCTCCCGGTGCTGCAGAGCGTGTGCGGTCAGGTGGCGCAGCTCCGCGTCGAGGAAGGCCCACCTGGAACCACGGCGTCGGCAACAGCACCGTAAGTGAGACCTTCGCTGCATGGATCGCCCCCAGAAAAAGGAGAGAACATGACCCTGTGCTAGCTAGAGAGATTCTATCCCCAATGTAATGTGACTTTTGTGTGTGTGTGGTTTGTGCGTGTGCTGTACGTCTGTGGTGCGTGTGTGTGTGCGTGTGTGTGCGCCTGTGTGCGCGTGTGTGTGTGTGTGCGCACGCGCACGCACGCACATACATGTGTGCACCTGTGTGTATATATGTGTGTGTGTATGCATGTATGCGCCTCTGTGTGTGTGTATATGTGTGTGTATTTGAACACCATATGTGTGTGTATGTGTGCATGTGTGTGTGTACCTTGTCTGGCCAACTAACTGTGGTGCTCCTAATATTGTTGACTCTTTATATGGCTTTTCGCCTGTGTTGTACACTGCTTCACTTGTAAGTCGCTTTGGATAAAAGCGCCTGCCGAATGAATAAATGTAAAATTAAATGTGTGTGTGTGTGTGTGTGTGTGTGTGCATGCTCTGCAGAAAGGAGCACTCCTGCTGCGAAGCCCTGGAGGGGGTGCTGGAGAGGCGGCTGGAGGAGATGGAGCTGAGGCTGAAGCGGCACATCGACCGGCGCCTGGATGCCCTGCAGCACAACCTGGAGCGGGCCCTCCTGGCAGCCCTGCCCCTGGCACACGTCACCCAGGGCGTCAAGACCAGTCCCCCCGACTGGCACGCCGCAGCGGGCCTTCTGAACGGAGACTCCTGATCCGGGCTCCATGCTGGAACAGGGCTGGCCCGGAGTCGTCCCGGACCTCCCCAGCTCGCCCGTAGACTTAGACCGACTGTGTGTCTCCATTCCTCATGTACTGTATTACTGGAATGGGAAGAGATTCAGAAGGTGGTCGAAGACCCTCCCATTGGTTCTCCTCAAACACGGTTTTGATACTCTGTGAGCCTAGGCTGTCTTTTACATACATCCTATGCAAATAATGCGAATCTCTGTGCTTGGCTGGTTATTGGAGTAAGTGTCTGCTCTTAAAAACACGACCGTTAAGCTGCTGATCATGAGTCTCTGACTGTCAAATCTTTTTTGTTTTTTTTTTTCTCTCTCAACGTTTGTTTCAAACAGTTACATAATTGGCATGATTGAATCTGTCATTGTCCTCAGGTGGTTTGGGTTTTGTTCTGTTTATGCATTAATGCAAAGCAAAAGTTAATAAATCCCACTCATACCTGAGGCCAGGATTTTAAGAATGGTTTGACCTTTGCTGCCATTTTAATTGAATATAATGCAGTAATTCAAATATAAGCTTGATTTTACCTAACCCTTAACCTTGGGTACTTATTCCATGCAAAAGAATAAGTTATTCTTGCAAACAATCACCCTCATCTTTTTTCTTCATCATACAAACATAAATGTAATGGCAACAAAACTGCCTTTTAAAGGTTTAACCCTGATTCATAAGTGTTATTTTTTGGGAATGTTGGTTATTTATTCTTTTGCATAGTCTTTGAGGAATGTCTCTCCCTGCCTCTCAGCATAATTTCAGAGTGTGTGGTGGCATTCCCTCAAATGTGTTTTTTACACTAAAGTAATGTTACATAAAGTCCCAAAAGTTCTATTCACTTGGTTTGCTATCATACGAAATAAAAGATTTCACATTTTGTTGTGCATATTTATTGCATTGAATTCTTATGCTATCTTATCAGGGCAGTCAAGTGTATGATTTGGAGAAATGTAAAAAAAATATTTTGTCAAATCAGTGAAAACTGTTAGGGTTGTTGTACTAATCATACTGTACCTTACTGCTCCTGTACCAATTATACAATTATGTAAAATGGGAAGGGGATATAATGAAATTACCTCAATTTATAAAAGTGATGATTGCTCTATAAGAAGTGCAGGCTTTTGGCCAATGACTGCTTTTCCAGCTGTGCATGAAAATGATTTATAAAAGATCAAAGATCAAAGCATCTGCTAATGATAGTGTGTGCTGACATACTCATTTATTCAGTAGGTTATTAACAATTACAAGGGCACACCTTCACCAGTCTGATATTAACTGCACATGGGCACACAGCGGTGGGTGGACCAGTTGGCTGTGGACCGAAACCCTGTGTGGGACGCTGCCCTTGAGTGGATCACTTTGCCTGCATTTATCCAGTAAAAGCACACAGCTGGATAAACAGGTTACTCACCATTGAAGAATCAGGGTGCATCTTCCGAGCGAGTGAGCGAAAGTAAGCCCTATGCTGGTGTGGAGGTGCTTGGTATAGGGTATTATACAGTGCATCTCGAGTGAAGGTCGTTTATTAATGTTATTTAGCAAGGTCTCTTTAGGTTCAGAACCTCTCTCCACAGAGCGCTCGCACACTCAGGTAGCCTGCGCCCGGCGGGTGAGAGCAGCAGAGTCCCTGACATCACTGTCCTCCGGTGAACCCTGGAGTGTTTGTGCCTCAAACTGCTCCCTGGCCGGTCCTGGAGGTCTGCTCGCTGTCCGCGCCGGGCATCCTGCGTGCCGCGTTGCAGAACGAGACAGTGTTATTTTTATGAGGGGAGAGAGAGAGAGACGCGCTTTTCAGACTGTGCTCAGACCACAAAACACATGCGTCTACAGAGCAGGGCCTCCAGCTAGTTTTTAAATAAACGGCAACCTTCAGACGGCATCGGCTTGAGAGGGCTCCAACTGTATCAACAAAAGTCCACCCCCGGTCATTACTTGGGGCCTGGCCACAAGAAAGGCATTTTTATGGAGTGCCGTTCTCTGGCCCTGCCAGCCTGCAGGTTTTGTATATTGCACTCTGTTGCAACAGTGTTATGAATGGGGGAAAAAGAGATGGAAATACCAAGTCACTAAAGACATATTCAATGACCATGAACAAATACAGGCTCCTCTCTGAATATACATGACTGCCTAAATGCAATGAATGCCATACTCTGTCCTGTACTCTGTAATACTAATTACTGTCCTGTAATTCATCCGTACAGTAATATCTTACTATGCACCCCATGGTTCACACCATGATACATGATACACTCAAAATGTAGGTGAATTCAGTTTCAAACTACAAGGGGAACAAATTTGGACATCAAATATGGGATTTTTCTTTCCTTGAGATGAGATGGGTTACATGTTTAGAGATGTGCAGTGTCATTTCTAATTGCTATATTGTAGCTTCAGTTTGTCCATAATCTACCACATCGACAAAAAAATAGACTGTAGCTTCAAATTTGATGCAGACCTAATTCACATACCACGATTACCCTTCTGAGATTCAGGGTTGGGGTTACTGATGTTGGACTCTGCATAAGCTCAGTACAGTTTAAGGGCAGCTCACATGTTCAGTGCTGCATTCTAAGGAGGCTGCAGCCCAGCACTGACATATAAACCCTTGTACACATATAAACCAGCTGGACTATAAATACACATTAGCCTATCATCGGCCTCATTCAGACTGTAACCGTAGTCTCTCCTGGGGATATTACTAGAGATAGTTTATGATTAGTAAGCGTGGGAACTAAAAACGGTCAACTCTGAGTTTCATTGATGCTAGCGCAAACGAAGTTGTTCTGACCATTGGGGTCATTTTAGGGTTGCAGAGGATTCAGCTGCCAGCCCCTTCATGGATAACGCACTCAACGCCATGCACTTTGGTTCTCTTTTCTTATTTTACGAGATTTACATTGTGTGTTTTCTATCTGTATTACATTTTATGTTTATATGCACTGATGAGCCAAAGCATTATGACCATTCACAGGTGAACCGAATAATGTTGATCATCTCCAAACAAGGGCACATGTCAAGGTCTGGGTAGATTAGATGGTAAGCGAATGATCAGTTCTCGTAGTCAACGTGTTGGATGCAGGAGAAATGGGCAGGAGTAAAGACCTGAGCGACTTTGACAAGGGCCAAATTGTAAAGGCCAGATGACTGGGTCAGAGCATCTCTGAAACGGCAAGGCTTGTGGGGTGCTCCCGGTCAGCAGTGGTGAGTACCAACTGACAGTGGTCCGAGGAGGGACAAACCACAAACCGGCGACAGGTTGTTGGGCGCCCAAGGCTCGTCGATGCGCGAGGGCAACGAAGGCTATCCCGCCTGGTCCGAACCGACAGAAGGTCTACACAAGGTCTGCACAAGTCACAGAAAATTTTAATGATGGTTACGGGAGGAATGTGTCACAACACACAGTGCATCGCACCCTGCTGCGTATAGGGCTGTGTAGCTGCAGGCCGGTCAGAGTGCCCATGATGACCCCTGTCTACCGTTGAAAGCGCCTACAATGGGCACGCGAGTGTTGGAACTGGACCTTGGAGCAGTGGAAGAAGGTCGCCTGGTCCGATGAGTCCCATTTTCTTTTACATCGCATGGATGGCCGTGTATGTGTGCGCCATTTACCTAGGGAACTGATGGCACCAGGATGCAATGTGGGAAGATGACAAGCCGGTGGAGGGAGTTTGATGCTCTGGGCAATATTCTGCTGGGAAACCCTGTGTCCGGCCTATCGTGTGGACGTCAATTTGTCATGTGCCACCTACCTAAACATTGGTGCATACCAGGTACACCCCTTCATGGCAATGGTATTCCCTGATGGCAGCGGCCTCTTTCAGCAGGATAATGTACCCTGCCACACTACACACATTGTTCGGCAATGGTTTGAGGAACATGATGGAGTGTTCAAGGTGTTGCCCTGGCCTCCAAATTCTCCAGATCTCAATCTGATTGAGCATCTGTGGGATGTGCACTGCAAAAAATAGCCCTTCAAAAATAAGAAATAAAATAATTAATACAAGGTGTTTTTTGCTAGTAATAAGTGAAAAAAATCTGCCAGTGGAACTAGTGGAAATACACTTGTTAAGATTTCTTGAAAGGGTTAAAATTAGGTGGAAAAAAACTAATTTTGATTCATTTTTAACTGGTATTAGGAAGTGTTTTTGTGTCATGCAATTTAAAAACCTTCTGACTTGTCAAAAAGGCTTGCTTAATTTGATATACCACTCAAAGTAAGATGTTTTCAAGACAGTTTCACCAAACAAGATATTCAAGATGCACCATCTAAAAACAAGTCCTTGTAGCTCAAGGAAATTTTGCTTGTTTGGTGACTGTGTCTTATATTAAGTGTAAAGAGATATTTTGACTTGAAAAGAGACAAATATGCTTGGTGAGATTTGGATTTTTTGCAGTGTGCTGGACCGACAAGTCCAATCCATGGTGGCTCCACCTCGCAACTTACAGGACTTGAAGGATCTGCTGCTAATGTTTTGGTGCCAGATACCACAGGACACCTTCAGGGGTCTTGTAGAGTCCATGCCTCAGCGGGTTGGTGCTGTTTTGGCAGCACACGGAGGACCAACAGCATATTAGGCAGGTGGTCATAATGTTTTGGCTCATCAGTGTATGTGACTCCCTTTGGGGAAAATCAGCACCATCATGACTCATATAGAAGTTTACTCTATGTCTGCAGTAGTGTGACAAGTGCCTCCACGCTTCATATCTTACTTGAAATTCAGATGAACGGCAAACCATTCTAAAATGTGTTATGCGCTGAATAAATCTTCCATCTCTGCAAAACTAGGCCACTTCATACTGCAGTCAATTAGTGTTAACATATTGTGGCAATATGGTGAGTCACGAGTGGCTTATTTTGAAGCGGGGAGAGAGAGAGAGAGTAGGAAAGAGAATGAGACAGGACAGAGAGAGGGAGAGAAATGACCTAATTCAACCTCCAGCTTTATTACTGATAGTTTTGGCCCAAACTCTTGCTGTCCTTATGGTGACCTCACATATGGTCACAGCCCCCAATAACATCTGAAACTGCTGCTGTGGAGGGAGATTTACAAGCCTGCAATATTTTCCCCTTCCTGTAGCCTCTATGATTGTAACCAGAATGTTTTGCGCAGAAGAAAACCATCGGCCCTCACATTAAAACAGTGCAAGCGTAACTTTGTATAACTTTGTAATGTCTGACATGTGACCTTGCAAAAGGTTTCATACACTTGCAGAGAGGCAGGCCTTTCATAATAGAGATATAAAAATTGATCAATACCAGCTTTATCTAACCAGAAATGTAGTCTGACTGATCAAAGTGCAATACTGCTATATCACCATGAGGGGGTAGCATATTCCAGAAGGTGGTCTTCTTTCAGTGACATGAACACTACATTTCACATTTAACATTTGCAGTTTTCACATGTCACATAAGCAAACACTTATTGGATCTCAGCAACTAGCTGTCATCTTGTGGAGACACTCAGAGGAACCCAAAGCACGCAGCTTATGACATGCCAGTTATCTGAGCTCTGATCAGTGGAGCACAGACCTGTAACCATAGAAGCAGTTTTTTCTTATAGTTTAATGAAAACTTTGGTCCTACAGGATTTATGAGAAATATTGAGGCGATGAAGCTCGAGACGAGTATGACGTCCACTTGGTGCGTGACTGATCCAGGCTCTGGGTGTGTCTTGGTGCGTGTCAGCGTGGGCGTACGCGCCTATGTGGGAGATGGTTTCCCATCCATATTAGAGCTAGAGCCGGCAATCTGTGATTGTTAAGCATGATATATCACTCAAATCATCACACTCTCACTGCAGGGACGTCAACCAAATCAAAAACAGGCCTGGATCAGATTCAGATTTTACACTTGTGGGAAGCATTAGGGTGAGAGACATGGGGTGTGGAGATTCCCTGTCTGTTGAGCATTTCATGAGGTAAGCCTTTCAATAAACAAGTATGAAGCAGGAATTACAACATTCAAACAGTTTAGCATTTAGACTATTAAAATATTTTATTTCCCTTTCCTTTAGATGTCATCCAAAAAAAATCTCAAAACAAAACACATCATTAAACAAAAAAATAAGAAACTACGGTATCCTGCAATGCCCACTCTTCTCTCTGCTGCTCCACTTTTAATAGACTGTGGTGGGTTTCTCTGAGAAATGAGATACGTACAGTATAAAAAGGAAAACAGGATGAAGAAAACACTGGTCAATCTGGGTTAAACTGACAGGACTAATGTCTTTCGAAGCATACACGACAAGAAAAGTAAAATACACGAATAGCTGAGGGTCTAAAATATGTTTGTGTTTGGGTGTGTTTGCGCACGCACACACGTGCATTTGCTCTGCACACTGTTCAGTTCCTGGAGGTGGAGTTTCAACCGCTGCTGGCCACAGGGGAGAGAGACTATTGGTTACTGATTCTAAAGTGGGCGTGGCTCCAGACACACCCTGGCGAGGATCCATAGCGAGACACTGAGAACCAGCTCATGGCGGGGGGGGGATGGGGACCGGGGGGGGGGAGGTCAAGGGTCGATCTCCTCGGGAATGACAGTGAGGAGGACGTCCTCGTTCCCGCGCCGCACCACCAGCCGCAGCGACTCGTCCTTCTTGATGGCGCTGCTCACGTCGCTGGCCGATGTGATGCGCTGGCCGTTGATGCTGATAATGACGTCGCTCTCCTTCAGGCCCGCACTGCCCCGAGAAGGAGGGAGCAAATCAGTGGCGGTGCAGCACAGTGTAGCATAGCATAGCAGTGAACATTCCTAAAAATGATGTGAATATGCTTTACAGCTATAGCTTCAGCTTCAGCTACATCTGCATCACACATTTACAATGCTTAGCCTTACACTCAGACAGGTAAACTGAAAATAAACTCTGCATGGACTAATAAGTGCAATCAGCAGTGGGGGCAGCAGTGTAGCATAGTGGTGAGGAGCAGGACTTGTAACCAAAAAGTTGCTGGTTCAATTCCCTTCTGGGGCACTGTTGCTGTACCCTTGGGCAAGGTGCTTGATCCAGAATTACCTCAGTAAATATCCAACTGTATGATTGGTCAAGTTTGCCTTTTTTTTGAGGGGAGATCGGCATCAGTAGGTTGGGGAGGTTATATCTACCTTTATAATAAATAAATATTATCACACCTTCAGACGCTGCAAGTCAAGTTCCGCTCTGTTACACAGTCTGTCTGTTGTTTTGCTATAAACACCTCCTTTTTCAGGGCAAAAATATTCAGGGCTAGGCTTAAAATATTTGGGGCTATAGCCCCGAATGATCGGACCTAACGATGCCACTGAACCCACATGTGTGCAAGTTGCTCTCGATAAGAGCGTGTGCAAAATGGCATTAATGTAATGATTTCATCACCTTCTCAGAATCGATAAACAGTGATGAGATAGCATGGGATTGTGGCAGTGGGCAGTTTGTTGAAATGTGGCCCAGAACTAGCACAATGAGTCCTCCCTGGCCTGTAAATGGATAACATGTGAAAACTGAAACCTATGTAATTCACTCTGGATAAGAGTGTATACTAAATGACATTAATGTAATGTAATGTACTGAGGATCTGCTTACAACATTTAAAATGCTTTTTCCCCAGAAAAGTTCAAATGAATTTCAAGCTCTGATCACATACACACGTCATACAGATAATTTTTAAATATCAACCTGAGGTTCCCTTCAAAGACTGTCCTAGGCAAATTATTTCAGCTATATTAACTGAGTTCTCTTGATGTAAACTTCCGAGATGTGGTGGTGCACATTTCACAACAAAGATCATTAAAACAGGAACATTATGAAAGCTGCATCCTCAGCCACCTCCCACCTATATTTCATCCACATTCTCAACATGCCACTCGGCTGTGTTTCAGGGGTAACTGTTACTTACATCCCATCATAACCCAAAGGACATCTCATATAACGATGACTACAGAGAAAAGCCACAGATGAAAGAAAAGGCCATAATTTTCACAATGAAGGAAACTGCTGTATCCAAGCTTTGTGTGTTTTTATAAAGGGCAGCCGCAGAATTATAAAGAGCCAGGATCTCTACAGGGCCAGGATTGCCCTGTCTGACTGCTCTCCCATGGTTTTTGTGGTTGTGTGCTCACGTGTGTGTGTGTGTTTGTGTGTGTGTGTGTGTGTGTGTGTGTGTGTGTGTGTGTGTGTGTGTGTGTGTGTGTGTGAGTGCATGTGTGTGAGAGACAGTGTTTTGGGGGGGGGGGCATCTCTGGCATGGGTGCAAAAGAACTGGAAACATCTGCTCCTCAGAGCACAGCTGATGGAGTCTTATACCTCACAGCACACTGACCCAAAAACATCCGAAACCAAACTTGCATGGAAACCACTTATATCCCAGCAGGACCGACGGAGGAAAGTATCCTCAAACATACATGTCCTCTGAGACAGTGGTCACAATGAGTTGGAGCCATCTTTCCTAAGTCTAAAATAGCCTGCTCTGTTGTATGGCCCTGGTCAAGAACCCCTTTTGCTCTACTTACACTGCAGCTGGAGTTTTGGCTATGACTTCAAGGACATACGCCCCTGAGGTGACGTCGGGAAAGTCATTCTGTCGTTCCTTCAGTTCCTTAGCCAAACTACAGGGGAAGAGATACAAGGAAGTAGGAATGACACACCAAAGTAGGTTGTTCAAAGAACCCCATTATTCATTATCTAGGAAATCTGCGTAGAACCAGCTGAAGATATACTTTCATTTAGTTGTTATCTACTCACATTGGAGTAAGAGTCATCATTCTCACGCCGATATACTTCTTCTTTGGTGCTGCTTTTCCTGCAGATAATGAATAAGGTTGTGAGCCAAAGCAGACAGTGACAAATTAAGGCTTTTAAAAGCTACAAAAAAGCTTTGAGGTTCGCGATGCTTATCGGTCGTTCGTGAGGGAGGCTGTGTGACGGAGGTTTGTGGCACCTTTCGCCTGTCTGTCGTACGACTCTGCCAGGAACTGTCGGATCTTGTCAGAGGGGATGGCGAAGGAGATGCCGGCGGTCACTTTAAGAGTGTTGATCCCGATAACCTCCCCGTCCTGTAAAACATGACCTCCACTCAGTAGCCAGCACATACTCATTGTACAGATATCCTAACATAACCCTAACCTATTCCACCTGACTAACAGACTAACAATTTTGCTCAATCTTTTCTGATCACCTCTATATATTGTTGAAGCAAAGTAAATTAATACTCATTTTTATCAACTGACAAAAAAGGCCATCATTTACCAGCAAACCCTTTTTTGCATTAAAGTCTCTCAGTTACTGCTCTTTAATGTGTTTTCCGAGTCACACTGCCAGTTCTTTTCCTAACTCCCCGATTAATGTGCTGTGTAAAGCATGTGTTTATACGTAACTGTGTATATGAGAGGAAAGGAAGGCTTCTTACCAGATTCACCAGAGGGCCACCCGAGTTCCCGTACTGAAAGAGTAAACAGTTAGGTCAGGCTGATACAGGACCGCAGCACAAAAGAGTCTAAGCCTTTGAGATTAAATTCCTTCATGCGATCACGTGACTGGATAAAGGCATGCTGTTATCTTAGCTTGCCCGCCACTGATTCAGATCACGGCCCTCCGTCAATGTGGGTGGAGGGCGGGCGGTGCGAAACAGGAGGGAACACTCACGTTGATGATGGCGTCGGTCTGGATGTAGTCCATGTCGGAGTTGCGCAGGCCCAGCTCCTTGCCACCACGCTGGGTGGTGCTGACGATGCCGGTGGTGACGGTGTTCTGCAGGGAGAAGGGGCTGCCGATGGCCACCACGAACTCGCCGGGCCTCAGGTCGGCCGAGCGGCCGAGGAGGAGGACGGGGAGCTTCATCTGGGGGGAGATGATGGTGAGATGAGGGGCACAGCTCTCTGGCACGCTGCCTCATGGCCTGCTCCTCCCACCACTGAGCATTTCGCCAAGACTCTCCCATTGTCACTTTTGGCCCGACATTCTTGCAGCATCGAGTCTCTGACTCAAGGGCTATCTGTTCTGAGTCTGGCATTCTTCAGGCACCCATTATTTTGCCCTCACTAACCCTGCACTGCCTCTTTAACATTCTTTCTCTCAGACTTGCCCCTGACCCAGCACTTTCCAAGCATCAAGTCTTTGACTCGAGCGGTCCTAATGCCACTCCTAATAAACCTTTGACCGAGTCCAAGCACTGACTCGTCAGCTAATTCTACACCAGCATGAACACCGAACCACACTCTCCCAGCATAGAGTCTATAACTTGAGACTTTCTGATGCTGAGGTTTTGAGTAGGACTCTCGCAGCACTAAACAGAGTCTCTAACCAATACTGACACTTTCTGTCCACTAGCCAGTTTTATTCTAATTCTCTTCAACAGCCCCTTAACGTAGCTGTAAATGTTTCTGCGCTAATCCATTCACAAGAACAAAATTGTACTTAAGTGAACTGAACACACGGGGCAATTGCTTCTTTATTAAGAATTCAGATCTGATATTCTAAGAAAGAGTGGGTAAATACTATGGGCAGATTGTTCATTGATTATTGTAAGTGGGTTATGATGCAACACTGAGCTGGGGGGACAAGGGCCAATTGAGCTGCGCAGTACAGGGGTATGAAGTATGGTTCTAAGGATAGCTGTCCCTCCTGGAATCCATTCCTTCCCTCCCGACATGCCAGACATGTGCCCACATCACCAGAGGCCCCCTGGCCCACATCCTAGCAATGGCGCTTGTACGGACCTGCCTGAAGCGCTATGTATCTGTTTTGTTTCTGCACACTAAAAATAACTATTGTAAACGCGCGGTGTAATGGAAACCAGCAAACAGACCGAAGGTGCACACAACTTTTTCCAAAGATCAAAAAAAAAAAAAAACCCACACATTTAGAAAACACAGTACTCCCACAATGCCGGTATATTTATCTGTCTGCTATCTAGAGAGCATATTGATGCTTGGAGATAAAGAAAGAAATATGAGATTATGTGTGATGGAATGTGTTGATTTGGCCAATCTCTCTAACATTCCAGCTTCTGAGCAGAGAGCCCTGTTACATGACTTCATGCGTACGGTGCCCCCTACTGCACCATGGGGGCACTGTCACAAGTGAACTGACAGAACAGCGGACGGGGGCGACCACAGTTGTGCCACCAGAACTGCCCTTCGTACTAATGATCTAGAGCCATCGGTCCCACGCATTCGCTGCCACAAGCAGCAAGTCCGCCCAAGGCATGGGTAATTGGCCAGCCAATCGCACCATCGACCACTGCCCACTTTCCGTTGTGAGAACAGTCCAGTGACAGCAACACCACCAGGACTGTTAATCAATAACAGAGCGGCTGAGGTCTGAACTGTTTCCTAGCCCTGGGGGTGGGCAGCGGGCTCAGGCCAGGGCAAAGGGGTGAGCTTGGCTGCCTTTCCCCCCCGAGAGCCGTTATTAATAGCCCAAAGACAGAGAGCGAGACGCTCCGCACGGATATATGGGGAGAGGAACCTGTCGCCCGCTGCCCCCCTGAGCGGGAAGAATCCAGACCTGACACAGGAATAGCAGCCTGCTTCTCCTCCACTGGCGCTAAGCAGATAAACAGATGGGTGGTGGAAAGTGGAGGGAAAACAGCCATGTTCCTGGCAGGGGGGGCGGGTGTGGTGAGCAGGGGAGTCAGGTGGACGGGGAAACAGCAGGACCGGAGCGGAAGACAGAGAGGAGAGCAGAGCACCGTGGCGTTTGGTCTCTCGTGCACGGTGTCATCTTTGTTAGCTTTATCTGAACAGTAGCCTAATAGTCATTCTTTCGAGCCGGAATGGCTCAAATGTCTATTGTTCTAATCCAGTTTCTGGTGTTTCTTCTTTTCTTTCTTTCTTTCTTTCTTTCTTTTCTGTTACGTGTGCAAAATCGGGCTGTTTTCCTCAAGAACTGAGGAAAAAGAGACGTGTAAAATATTTTGTTGTCCTGCGGCAGAGGCTGTGTCCCAACATAGTTCCCCAACACGTTTTTCACAGATGTTGAAATGTTGTCACAACGTGGACTTATTCATCTTCCCCTTGCGGCCTTCATGAGGCATGAAATGTACATGCTTAGCAATTTAGCGGACCCTGGTCATGCCTACCCACGCCCCATTTAGTAAATGCTTACCGTCGTCTCCACACATGCATAGTTTAATTTTAACGATATTTGTGTGAGTTGTATCAGTACTGACGTATTTATTTGCCTCATTTCTCAAACACAGTTTCTACACGTAGTCTTGACTACATCCCTCAAAGTCATGAGACATTTGCCTCAAGATTGCCTGCAATCCACAGTTCATCTGTTCAAAAAATGTACTTATCAAAATATGATGAATACATACTTGTCCATAGATAAATATGAAAAACAGACTGCTTATGCAATCACATGACCTTGAGAGGAGAGTAAATGCTTTTGTGGAAATGTTTCTTTGATGCTGTGTTGTTGACAGTGTGGACGTGCTCACTCCCAGTATAAAGATCCAGTCTGCATTGTTTCCACTGCGTGACAGTAGCCTTCACAAACAGGCTCCCATTGGTCTCTTTAATTGCTGGCAACGGAAGGGGGTGGGGGTGGTGGTGGGGGGGGGGGGTGTTATCGGGGGTTAGCTAATGTGATTCACCACCATTTCCATTAAAAAAAGGGAAAGTGCAGACAAAGGGCCCTGTCATGGCACTTTGGCGGAAGGCACTAGAACAACAGGGAATGGCAGAGGGTGGCAGAACTCTGACCTTTTCACCATTCATGTGTGCTGCAGCTGAGGCTTTGTCTCCGCTCAGGATTACAGCGCTTAGAGGCGCAAACTGCCCGGCGCAGCAAACCAGGCTCTGTACGCCGCTTTAAGTCCCATTGAAGACCAGGGCTGGAGTTTCTGGATGCCCACGTCGGAAGAGGTTGCAGGGCTTAGCTTGGCGAGCTCATCCTTTGTTCACAGAGGAGGACTCGATCCCCAGTTCTGACCGCTCTCACCAATCTGGCTGGCCATCGCAGGCCACACAGAACCACCAAGTTTACTCTGGGAGACTTCTTTCCCACAGTGGATGGTAGGCTCCACTATGACTTGTAATTATGGATTCCATTCCCAAAACATTATTCGGTACATCTTCTCAAAAGGGCTCAGAGTCAACGACTGAGTACATGAAGAGGAAGACATTTTCTATTCTTACTGGACACCTCCGTATCAAACTAAAAGCGTCCTGAAATCACCCTTTGAAAATGGCACTGCCCTGGTTCAGGCTTTATGGACTGCAAAATGGCTGACGTTATCATTTCATAACCTCTGTATCTGCAAGGAATGAAGGAATGCATGTCAGGGCATTTTTCCAAGATGGCTTCTTAGGGCCGCCTTTAAAAACACACGAGACAGAGCCTTAGCGAAGGCTTAGCATGTGAGTCCTGCTAAATTGGCAAAAGAGGGAGAGATATGCGAAGCACTATCGTTTTATCCAGCTTGCAAGTGAAATTACTGTGAACAGGAGACCACCAGCGGTGTTTCGTGCTCCACGATGTCCCACCCACAAAAGCATTATCGGCACCATCTCCCCAGCAACCACCCCCCCCCCACCCCCGCCAGATCCTGTACTGACAGCTGTCTCGTCAAGGTGAGCTGGGATTGTTCACATTCCCTCCCCCGTGTGTCTGCTGGGCACATGCCGTGCCAGCCCGTGCGCTAGGAGGACCGGGGGCGTGGGCAGTGCCACCCCTTGACCTTGGCACGGCCACCCACCTCATCCACACCAGGGGCGGTTCCCGCTGCAACGACGGCATGCGGGCTCTCCGCCAATGTTCCCCAACGCAAAAGCCTCTCCTTTCATCAAACTGGGGTGCCGTTTAGGCACCGCTATAACCATCCACAGCAATTACCGGTTACCGCAGGCGCAGTTTTGTGGGTGGGTGGTGGGACGGGGGGGGGGGGGGGGAGGCTGGGCAATTTGGAACATGAGACTTGGGACACACCTCTCAGAGGACTTACTGTTTGCCTTTCTCCTTCCTGTATTTTACTTTTCCCTGAGTAATGGTGCCTGTGGGCAGACGATAAGGGGTTTATTTTTGGAGAGAGCACAGGCTGGAGGGGTGTTTTGTTTCTACCGTGACGCAGCACGGTGTAACTGAGCCCAGCTTTGTCTGCCCTTGAGTGTTAATCAATGGAACAAGACCCGGCCTGCGAGCGGCACATACTGTATTTCCCTGACATGACAGTAAGCAACTGGACGAAATGATCACTCAGAGAGTTTAAAGGGCAGCTGTCATCCAATAAAATCCTCAGCAGCGCACCACACAATCTTAGCGTCACATTACAGCTAAAAATTCATTGCAAGGATTCTGAAGTTAATAAGAATATGGAAATAAACCACTTGATTAAGTGCCCAACTGAGCGTGCCAAGCTCACAAGTCAATTACCCTTTCAATGGTAATAAATAAATAAATAACCCGATGATACCAGTAAATGAATTTTCCTGGGGTCCACCTGATCCTGGGGTGGCAGTGTAGCATAGTAGTAAGGAGCAGGACTTGTCACCAAGGGGTTTCTAGTCCCCACTGGGTCCCCACTGGGGCACTCCCTCTGCACCTTTGGACAAGGTACTTAATGCACAATTGCCTTAATAAATTACCAGCTGTATAAATCGATGACATGTAAAAAATTGTATCCTATGTAAGTCACTCAGGATAAGGGTGTCTGCTAAATGACAATGATGTAATGTAATGTAAGTGTATTTTCCTGGGGTTCATCCTCACTGTGCTGGCATGACGATGGCTGAACCCACAGACACTACATTAATGTTGCTGTGATTTATAAAGGGGGGTAGAGGATGCATGTGAGCAGGGGATTGTGGGAGAGAAGTCCCTCTGAGGACTGCGAGAAGTGTGCAGTGAGGAGGAGGATGAGGAGGAGGGAGGAAGGTTGCCAAGGTCACTGTCACCGCGGCCGTGATTGATGGGGCACCTGTCTGCGCAACCTGCGATGGAATCACACTTCAGCAGCCCAGAAGCCAGTCGGGGCATTTTGTTCTTCTGCATGTCTGGACAGACTCCAGTGTCCTCGGGGGGAGGGGGAACAGACAAATGGGTAGATGGACAACAGCCTGCTTCTTGCCAAGGCCATTCTGCGGTAGACTAGTGGCGGACACTACAATTCCAGCACTTTGGAAAATAAAAAGGTTGGCCAAATCAACGCATCCATCACACTTTGATCTACAACATTGCATTACATTATTGTCATTTAGCAGACGCTCCTATCTAGAGCGACCTACATAGGTTAAAATTTTATCCATTTATGCAGCTGGATCTTTACTGAGGCAATTGTGGGTTACGTACCATGCCCAAAGGTATAACAGCAGTGCTGCAGCAGGGATTTGGATGAGCAACCTGCCGTTTACAAGCCCTGCTCCTTACCCCATGCCACACTGCTGCCCTGAAACAGCACAAGTCAGGTGCAAAATACTGGTCCATGTACAAAGACCATAGCCGTTACCATGGTCCACTTCCAAATCAATTCACAGGTGATCTAGGGGTCCTTTAATGTGACCCCAATTCAACATGCACGAGAGAATTTACCTGCACTTGCTTCAGTTATACAGTTGATTGCTTTCTCATCTGTCTCCGTTCATGCCAACAGTGATATTTTCAGCCAAGCAAATGCTTTACGTAAATGTAATACTGTATATCAAACAAGGTTAGGTAAGTGAGGAAAATCAAACAGGACATCAATTATCATTATTTTGATTATTTGATATCTGTTTCACATGACCCATAACCATCCTCTGGGTTCTCACCAAACTTTCACATCCAAGGTTTCTACTGGCTTTTCAGTTCTGAACGTACTATGTGCCCTGATCAAATATTTATAGTAAATTCTGTATCTGACAGTTGAAGACCCTTAGGCTGATACTGAGAAGGCAGCCAGAGAAGTGCACACATACCTTCCCAATAAATAAACTGAGAGGCCCCTGTTAGGGCTCTCATTTTAAACCTCCAATCTGACTGCCTCAACTTTAATGGCCAATCTCTGTCCTTCCTGATGTCTGCAACTGACCTCACTCTCTTCCCATGATATACTTCTGTGAGTGGCAGTGGCACCACACAAGCATCTTTTCCACCTTTTTGACCACATTTCCATCTATTTCTGAGGGAAAAAATAAGTACATAATTTATTTGCTTAAGACAACTTATATTTTATATTTTGTCCCTTTACACAACTAGATGATCACTGAAGCAATTCTGATTAAATACTTTGCACAGAGATCAAACGGTAATGCTCCATTTGCGAATCTATTAAATTACATTATTGTCATTTAGCAGAAGTTCTTATCCAGATTGACTTACATAGATTACAATTTTATCCATTTATTCAGCTAGATATTTACTGAGACAGTTGTGAGTTAAGTACCTTGCCCAATAGCACAGCAGCAGTGCCCCATCGACAATTCGAACCTGCAACCTTTTGGATAAAAGTCTTGCTCCTTACCACTACGCCACACTCCTGGCCTAATCTATTAAATCTATTAAAAATGTTTTTTTGTTTTTTTTTACAAGACGTTCCGTTGTAGCAGCACTATTATGTTTCTAGTGAGTATTTGTTCGCTTTTTATGATAGGCAATCTTAACCTTTGGATTGAATGTAAAATGCTTTTCCTATTTTAACCCGTGACCTAGTTGCGCCACTCCAGCTAGGTGCTATAATTGCGCATCATGTACACAGATATGCTTGAACTTTCGGGCTTCGGACGTGCTCTCTCCCTGACAAACACAACGCAGGAAGTGACACGCTCGGCCCAGGGGAAACGGCCGATCTCAGTTTCCCTCTCCGCTCCAGATTGGTTTCCCTGATGATGCAGGGGTGCGGCCAAGGGGGTTTTTTAAACTGCTACACTGTGGTCCAACCCAACGCCTGGCGTCTGCCACGTAGCAGCAAGCGCGCTACTAGAACGTTCCTTTCCCCTGCTTCACCCTCCAGTCTTTTCCACTGGAGCGTTTGGGGCTCAAAATTCACCATCACGTGGCTCAGGATTCGAGACCATCAAGATTCGAGTAGAGGTGTGTTTTTATCTTTTTCCCTTCTGCAGAATGACCTCTTTAAATAGGCCAGTTTTGGAAAAAAAAATCAAATTGGAGACAATTTATGTCGGGAAAAGTTTGTCTTGCACAGTTTTTGTAATGGACAGGAGCAGCTGGAATCTTAATGGTATGAAGGAATTGAGGACGTGGATTCGGAAATGATTCATCATTTCTTCCCATCTGAAGGATTGGACTTTCTCTTCAGAATGGAAGAAGTGTGTATGACACTCGGCAGAGCCCATCAAGTGGCTCCAAATAGAAAACACATGGCTTAGCACATATATTATCACGGAGTCCACACACACACACACACACACAGACACACACACACACATGCACACAGACACAGAAACAGATGGAGAGATGCACATCAAATCCAAACGAGATTTTTTTTCCTCTCCTTAAAACCCCCCTGCCTTACCAAAGGGAAGCTTTTTACTGGTGGCTCCCGGACAGCAGACAGACACCATGCATCAAGCCGGTGGCTCACACAGGGCTCAATACAGAGGAGATATATAAGGATATATAAAGAGATCAAGGGTCAGAAGGAGGGGCACTACTGCCCAGCCCAGCTGAGGATGATGTGCTCCTCTCACAGGTTGTGTGGTCAGGGGTAACGCCACCTGTATCCTGCCTGTGAAACCCAGCCTACCAAATGATGCCTTTCAAAACTCATTGGAGAAATCAGAATCATTCAAAAATGATCTGAGCCCTGGATACTCATCATCACTGTTCCTATCAATGCAGGCTCATTTCTAAGACTGAATGCAGAGGAGTAAGTGCCTTGAGCATTGCAGAGCTGTTACAGATTTTGTATTTTATATACCACAGCGGCAGCATGTCATAGGGATAAGAAGCAGGCCTCGTAACTGAAAGATTGCCAGCTCGATTCCCCACTTGGACACTGCTGTTGCGCCCTTGGGCAAGGTATTTAATCCTGAATTACCTCAGTAACTATCTAGGCATATAAATGGATAAAACTGTAACTTCCATAAGTCAGTGTAAATTCCAATAATGTAATGTAACATAATTTTATCGTTGAGCATTTTAAGGGTTGGAGGCAGACCTTTATAACACATTAAAATGGGCACATACCCAAAAGGAAATTAAGGGGAGGTCCTAACTTGTTTCAAAGCGTCAGCTAAGACAGGCTTAAATATAAGCATACATTGGTGTCGTTAGTGAAATGGGTCCCTCCTTAGCTCATCAGCCCATTTTACAATGGACTCTTACAGATCCCTTCATTGCGGGATCCATCATTTTCAGAACTGGGTTACATTTACATTGATTTATACCCTCTTCCTGAGCATCTGCAACGCCCAAGCATCCCTCCAACCTAACCAGAATTTAGGTTAAGGGATGCTTTACCATTGAGCGACAACTTTAAGAAAGTCTGACGTTTATTTCAGTCTTACAAAACTTTTTTATTCATATCAGTGACAACCAAGCTCACAATGTTCTGTATCAAGAAAAGCAACCCTTCCTTAAATTAGCTGCTCAAATTGAAGGATAAAGTGCATTGTGGCCGGACTGAACAGCGGCCAGAATTCATACACGTGCTTCAATGTTCTCTCCCAGCACCAAAAGTCAAAGAGCACTAGGGAACATAACAAGCCACATTAAAAATAACTCCCACCTCTCTTGAGGGGCCAAAAATTTAGAGATTACAAAAAAAAACATACACTGTTATGATTTGATGATATCACAATAACCTCATTCATACTTTCTCATGAATGACAAGCAGTTTATAAATATTGCCCTGGGAAGCAGAGTACAAAATCTGACCTACTTTTGTTAATTCCTACTGTATATTGCAGAGGCGGACAGTAAGCCTCACTTAAGCATGGCCAAACCCTGAGACCTGAAAATAATTAGAAAAGGTACTTTTGATACGTGATGACGGTAGCCGCCAGCTATCTCTTTGTGCGATGTTTGATTGGATGCCAATCAGCCAAACAAATCAGACTTCAGCCTGCAGGTAGGGCCACCAGCTGTTGGATCTGATCAGGCAGTGCGAGCGGCAGCAGGGGCAGAGCTGCAGGGGCCGGCGGTGTCTTGGCCGGGTCTGGGTTCTGCAGCTCTGTTTACCTTCAGTCCTGTTTGGATTCGGCAGGCCCAGCAGGCACAGAGGAGGGCTTTCTTTCAAACAAGGGCAACGAGGCCGCCACTGCACCACGCGTCAGCAGCTGTGGTAGGGTACCCACTGGGGTAGGGCGCTGCTATGGTCCTGCAGGCCCAAGCCCATCATACCGCCATAGAAACTAGCCATGCCTGCCCCCCTTCACCCGCGGGGGGGGGGTACTGTTACCGTGATGGGGTCGGGTCGCTCCTTCCACCTCCACAATTATGCAAATTCAGGCTGCTCTTCCATAAAGCAAATGGTCACCTGCTTTCAAGGCCAGCATGTCCAAGAGCTGGTAATAGAAAACAGGCCAGGCTTGACAGTGCAGATACACCACTGGGATGGGACTAACTCCTCCATTCCCTTGTCACAGGTGACGAAAATTTGGCATGTGAGAAAAGCTGAGGAAACTCACCAAGGAGGACTCTTATTCTCTTATTCTTGTTCAGACATGAAAATTCTGTCCTTTCAAATTTTGTATTATAATTTGAGATCATAATTAAGCATTTCTTCTGCTCTTTTTTCCTTTTTATGCCTGCTTGCTGCAGGGAACTCCTCCCTTTACTCAAGACAGCCACGCAGATGTTTTGAGACAGAAAACATTCTCCTTCCAGTTGGTGACTCTTGTTTATTTGTATGTTAACAACAAAAAACAGCAGCTACAGCCCTGACTGATAATGTATTTCGTACCTGTTAAGTGTAACACGTTTTCTTGGGAAAAAAATGCGTATCTGTCTTGCCCCTTGTACCTTTTATACACTTGAGTCATCAATCCTTGAAGAGTGCGACAGAAATAGTAAGTTAGCGCAGGGCTAGCTAAAAGACCGATCAATGATTTTACAAAGCCCATGTGCAACATAGACAAGAATGATTTGTATGAGAATGTTTCAAGGAAACAAACATGAGCGTAGGTGCACAGCACGACACTACAAGCTGCAGATTATTAGGTCAGACAGTGCTCTTATTGGCTCCATAATAAATCACAGAACACCAGGCTCGCAGGAAACACACCAACCACTAAACAGAAGAGTACAAATCCAAGTGCGGAGTACAGTGTGTGGCGAGATCCCGCTTTGCGTTCCTGCGGTTTTCCGAAGACAAGAGAAACGCGGCGGTGAGTCACCCTCACAGGAATGAACTTAGTGACACTTCAATGGAGATGCCTTCACTCTGCGGTGAGCGGTAATTACAGCGTGTGCTTTCAGCGGCACTGAAACATCTCGCAAATCCCGAGAGGAGTCTAGACATCAGCTTTTAATGGAGCTACACATGCTGGTGCTGACATGTTTTCATACACAGCTTGTCACAGCTTTTGAGAAGACCGAAGACAAGTTACCATTCCATGTTCAGAGACAGCGTATGCATGTTATGGTTATATACTAATCCACTACATCTGCAACTGAATTTGACAGTCTGACCTTTTTCAACTATTCTTCATTCTGAAGCACACTCAGTGCCAGAGCAGTCAAAATTCAGTCTGGTTATCAGTGTGGCAAATACTTAAAATTACATGACGTATCTTAACTGTGTCAGATTTACGCATTTGTGCATCTCAATTTTGGCAGGTGTTGTAACAGAGACGTAACAATTTTGATCCGTTTGAAAGATTAGAAATCCATGCCAATTTGCATGAAGCAGGAACTACTTTGCATGCCTGGCTCATATAACATGGACACTTTTTTACAAACATGTCTGTGCCTTCGCAGATCTAGATCTTTTATCATCAGTGTTCGTTGAATTCCCTCCACAGCAGCAGGTAATAAATCAAGAACGGTCTCCCCTCAAAAGATCCACCTTGGAGCAGAAAGTCCTCAGGCCACCTCTTCAGCACCCGAGGGACCTCTGCGGCACTCAGCCCGCACAAGCTCAGAGCCAGCTCCGTTTCAGCACAGCCACGTTTGCCCGCACTCTGAGGGCCAAGCAATGCCGTAACTATGCCAAACAGTAACACCAAAACAGGTCCTATTCACACTGAATGGAGCCAGAGAGCTGGCAGAGGCCTGACTTCTGACTGTCAGGGTATAAGGGCAGGCATAAGCATGCTGCAAATACCATGTTCTTGCAGCTAAACAACAGGTGTGGCTGACAATAGTCTAATGGTATGTGCACATAAATAACCATTGAATAACATGTATAGCCTCTCAAAATCCAGGATGAGTGCTTTTCTGGACAAATCAAACATTTAAAAACCTGCCTTGTAATTGCCAATGACTTGGTGTGTCCTTGGTACGGCATCTTCCAAAATAATATTTAATTTTTCAGTCATGTACAGACTTTTTTCCCCCCACAATACTTGGCATTAATGTCAGGCTCCAGTTATATATGCGTGTTAAACATCCCTGAAAGGTACACCAGTGCTAATATTTCAAAGGACAGCTCTAGGTGCCCAGTAAGTTGAGTCATCTTTGTCAAAAACAAGTTCACACAGGTTCAGCCGCCCTCAGGCAATCATGTGACTGTAAATGTTGCCTCTGTTTGCAGGATTCAGCTATAAAAATATGAATATAATTGAAATACTCTTAGTTAATTTACCAAGTATCTGTCTGGGCCAAACTAAATACAGACCGCACCCACTGCTAGAAATATTTTCAGTCTGAGGCAGGGGTAATCCTATGATCAACAAAAGCACCTCCATTTCTAGGTTCATAAGTCACCATTAGCAGATTAGTGGTCATCGTCAGCATTTATTTCCAGCAAAAACGAAGGCTAAGGGCTTAGCTCGCTTCACGAGTGTCAAAGCTAAGGCTAAGCGACTGTGATTTATGATACTCCTAAAATGCAAATATTTTTGCGGCTGCTTTGCACACGCTGCTTCAGCGTGGGGAGGAGAAGATGTATTAGTTTAATATGCTGTGCGCCGCTAGCTCTGTCCCAGAGAGAGGAGGTATGACACATCACAGGCAGAGGTGAAAATACTAGCATCAGAGAGCGGCAGTGTCTATTTCTGAGAGCACAGCTAGCTGCTAACAGCAAGTGACAACGCAACGTCGACCAGAGGCCGGGAGAAGAGAGACGGGAGGATTTTCAGCGACGTGGCACAGTGGCCTGCCAGCACCAGAGACAGTGGCCTTTCGCGAGGCACAAAACTCTGTCTGTGTCCAGCTTTTTAAGCACTTTTTCCCCAAATTAACTTGTTTCGCTGGGCGAGGGTGCTTCACGCTAACGCTCCTAAACGCTCAGTGGAAAACGACAAGACGGTTCATTTCTCTGCATTTACTTGCAGTCAGCCGCCACCCACCCCCCCCCAACCCCCCTCCCCCTGCATGCCCAGGGTGTGCGGACATGGGCAGAAAGGCATGCCAAGCGCACTTTCCAGCCGTCCCAGAGGAACGGCGCGGTGAGCCGGTTCACACAGGTTGCCAGGGATATTTTCCTTCGTGACACTGACACAGCCCTTACTGTCAACCCGGGCGATTACTTGTCTGGTAATGGATTGCGAGAGGCAGCCAAAGTAAAGCATGTTTTGACCCTTGCGTTTTAAAAAGGGACTGGGCAGAAAAGAAAGTTAACCCATTGCGCGCCCTACATTCTGCGCTCGTAGCGCTGTAATCAAAATCGCCTTGCGTGATTTCGTGATTCATTTGCATCAACAAAGGCTCTCCTACTGCAACGAGGGCAACTTAAATCAACAATCCCAGCAAATCGAATTTAGAGCTTCCCAGGGAACGGTGGGCCTTTGAACCCACTTTCCCACAGTGATTTCGCCGCTGTGGATAAACAGCAGCCTTCTGCGCCGGAACATTAAACGATGAGCTACCAGGAACAGCTGTTCGTTTGGTTTACGCTCTCTGCGTCTGTCCCTCTCTTTCACATCGCTCTCATGGGCCGGCTTGGCCACATGACCGGCTGGGGGGGGCGCACTCTAGGGGGAGGGAGGGGAGAGGTGTCTTACCGGGGCGTCGATCTTGATGAGGGCGATGTCGGCCTTCTCGTCCACGTCCTTGATCTTGGCGTCGAAGGAGGCGCCGCTTTTGAGCTCCACCTTCACCCGGTGCTTGTTGGCCACCACGTGGGCGTTGGTCACGATCAGGCCGTCCTCTGACACCACGAAGCCCGACCCGCTGGCCACCGCCACCTCCCTCTTAGAAAACACCATCCTGGTGAGCCGGATGAACAGGAGAGAGAGAGCAGGAGACAGAAACGAGAGATAAATGAGACATAAATGAGAGTCGAAGATGAGGGACAGAAATGAGCAAAGACACAAAAATTAAAGAGAAATAAGAGACAGAGAATGAAGAGATGGGAGAGCAGGAGACAGAAATAAGAGTCAGAAATGAGAGACACATTCAACAGAGGCCTATATGTGAGAGAGAGAACATGAAGAAACAACAAGAGCAATGGAGACAGCTGGGAAACACTACTCTGTTACTCTTATCAAGGTTTCCATACATAAAATACAAAGCCAAAAGAACCACATCATAAACCACATCTCACCTACCAAAGCACACACTGCAAAAATGTCGAGTCCTCTAATGTGGTCGAAATCACAACCGCATACACCCAACCCCAGGTTCAAAACATCCTCTTTCAACACGCCCATGCCTCTTTGGAAGCAAAAACTGCATGTACCAAAACTTCTGTGCCATTAATCACTGTACAAAGTCCCACCAGTTTATCTCAAATTAAACGAGGCTGTTTCAAATTAACTGGGAGTGAAGGCGGGTTTCAGGTAGACAGAAACTGGATTGAGATGAGCTCCAAATTTATACGCTTATAAATAGAGTGAGGTAATGGAAACAACATTTATCTTAAGGGGTATTAGATATCGTTGCTTCATTTAACATGTAGATGGCGGTGCTTAAGTGCAATTCATCAGGAATGATGTCACTTTGATTTACTTCCTCTCCTCAGGCTCCCCGAGCAAGTTTGTAAATTAGATCCAGAAAGTAACTTGTTTGTGTTGGATTTCATTTAGTCAAGCATAACCAATGGGTGTTCTCTCCTAAGTAATTTGGCTGAGCAGCCTCTTTAATCTCATTACAAATGTACATTCATAAACTGTCCCCGGTTCCCACTCTGTGTCTCACTCTCCAAAATGGCTATTGACGCCTGCCCTTCCTTGTTTGCCCAACATGCTATTGGGACTACTCTGATCCCAAACTGAGGACATACTAGTTTCGTTTCCACATGCAGAAAGAGAGGAAGCTAATTCAAATGAGTGCCCCAACAGTACATCTACATTTATTAATTTGGCAGACAGTTTTATCCAAAGCGACTTACAAGTGAGGTAGAGTACAACACAAGTGAAAAACCATCCGGAGTCAACAATATTAGAAGCGCTGCATGACCAGGTTTTAATGGTTGGCCAGACAAGGTACAAACTAGCAGGTAAACAGTACCATAAGCACTACCCCTCAATGCATATATATATATAGCTTCTGGTTTGCGTTTTAGGATTTCAACTTTATCAAAATACCTGTAGAAAGATAATAACGATCAATGAGCATGTGCAGCAACAAGCATGTTTTTTTTTTTTGAGGAATTTTTTCAAGAACCCTGGGAGCCCTGTTCACGGCCTTGTGAGAGGTGAACGCGGAGTATGGGGTTGGATGACAGCACATACCGTACTCCCGTCAGGGTACTCCTTTTCTGTAAGGTCGTGCAAGAAGAGACCCAAAGACGTCCCAGGAAAGGGGGAGGCCGGTTTTGTTGTTCCTTGTAGTCACAACAGGATCCGTTTTAATAAACGGCTTAGATTATCTCCAGACTGCTGCGCGCGCAGCTGCGCGAGGAATTCTGGCCCAGGGACCAAAATGCACACTCCTCTGACATTAACCTCCCACAAACTTCCATGATGCACCATAGAGACCAACACACTTCGGATAATGGAGTCCTAACTCACTATCTCTGGTGTGCAGTTTTCCCAGAGGCACCTGGTGATATCTTACACCTCTCATGGGCCTGTAAATCTTCAAAATTCATGATCTATGCAACAAAGAATCATTTATTTTAGTAATAAAATTTATATTCGACGACTGAGCAATGAAAATTATCACCATAACTGCAAATTGAGAAAATCTTGGTCCGAAACGTTGACATACACATACAGTTTATCGAAGTGAAATTCATTTAAAAAAAAAACGTCATTATTTTGCAGTGTGCACGCATGTGTGCTAACTTTCACCGCTGGAAGACTGTCATGACATCAACGTACTACTAACAGATTACTAGCTGTGAAAAAATGATTAAATAGACCACATTAAAGAGACTTTCCTGTTTTTTTCCATTGATTGAAATTAAGGACTGCTGGGTCAGACCTCACATGGGGTTATTTACAAAGAGTCAAGCCAAACCAGCTGTTTCATGACATCACTGAGCGGCTCAAGGCTGAAACCTTCTGACCACAAGGAGAGTATGGCAGGAAGTGGCTATCATGTTTTCACAAAGAGAAAGTGAATGCCTATGCCTGTGTGTGGTGGTGGTTAATGGAGAAACTAGGACCTTGAGAAGTGTATGTTGGACTACTGGTCAAAGTTCACTGCAGTTATGGGAGACTGAAGCTTCATGAGGCTTCATGAGGTACTCTCCATAGGAAAAAAACAAACATCAATTCATTTAAATCAGTGGTACATGTAATAGGTCCACCCACCTTAATGGTTCATGAAGCCTCATCATCACATTACTGGTCCACAGTGGGAATCAGCCTTCTGAACTGATCATTATGACCACTGACCATTGTAGCCAGGATATATTCTTCAGCTACGATGTCAGCTAAATCTCTGTGGGAGAGGCATAAGGGGAGGAGAGGGCCTTACTTGCGGTACAGTTCAATATGAACCACGGCGGGGGCGATCTTCTCCACCACATCGGCGATGAAGTTGTATCTGTGACGTAGGCTGTCTGGATTGTCTTGGCCTGCAATCAAGATGGACAAAATGAATCTAAGTTCTGTCGAATCAAGGGAACAAAAGAGGATAATCCGACACATGAAAGCATAAAGGGGGGGGCGTATAGCATAGTGGTAAGGAGCAGGGCTTCTAACCGAAAGGTTGATGGTTTGATTCTCTACTGGGGCACTGCTTCTGTACCCTTGGGCAAGTTATTTAACCCAGAACTGCCCCAGTAAATATCTAGGTGTATAAATGCATAACATGTAAAAACTGTAACCTATGTAAGTTGCTCTGGAAGAGTGCCTGCTAAATGACAATTATGTAATATAAAGGAATTCTATTGTGCTTTAACAATGTCTTTGTGAAGACGTGTAACAGAAGCCTCAAAAAACCTTTGTACTTTCCAAATGTGTGTTCATGAAGACATTTTTGTACAGGAAAAAAAGAAATAAATAAACAGAAATGATTCTCAGGTTCAGTAAGGATTGTGAAGTATGACAGCTGTGGTTTTGTTTTCGACAGGTATATCATAGACTGCGAGTAACTTCAGACAGGCCATATGTCTGCAGGCAAGTCTCTCTGTCTGTGTTTGTCCTCTGAAGATCCCTTTGGGAGACAAACTGTGGAATGTTGAGCTTTCATTTAAAAAATGCTGCAGCTCAGTTCAGCTCAGTGCGGAACACCACGAGGAGAATTCCACCCTTAATAACGCATCGATTCAATCTGCAGCAACAATGCTTGCATTCCTTCAGACATCAACACAACAGCAACTGCTCCGCGGGAGCTGTTTTGCTGCTCATTTTCTGTTCACTGCCTCTTCAAGACAGCTGCCTGTGGCATATGCGGTGCACCCACGGTTGTTAAAAATCCGTTAACCCAGCAACTGGATGTCATTTACTGTCATGGGGCGACAGTGTAACATAGAGGCAAGGAGCAGGACTCATAATCGAAAGGTTGCCAGTTCAATTCCCTGCTGGGGCACTGCTGTTGTACCCTTGGGTCTCAGTAAACATCCAGCTATATAAATGGGAAACGTGTAAAAAGTCGCTCTGGATAAGCGTGTCAGCTAAATGCCAATAATGTAATGTAATGAGACCTCCTTTGTAAAATTGAAAATGTGAGTGTGTTTAAAATGAGTACTCCAAGCCCAGGCCAAGAAAGCAGAAAGGTCTCTAAATTCAGGTTATGAAACCCCAGGAAATGACTGAATCGAACCATTTTATTACCTTCACTATGTAACACTTTTTTTTCACCTTACGCAACCTTGGGTTTTGCAACAGCTGTGCGCAGAAAACATCTGCAATTATGCCTTTTCCCTCAGAGCGATTCGTCATTCCATCCTGCCTCTGGAGCGGGAGAGCTCCCCAGAATACTGATTCGGTGAAGGATGGCTGAGATAAACAGCACCTTCCCGACCCCTTCCTAAAATAAAAATACCATAATTGTGTGCTTTTTTATTCGTCTCATGTAGCATGCAGTGAAAAATGAGCAAGGCCCGTTCTAATGTACGGCGCTGGAAATGGTGAAGCTTTCCTGTTATCAGTTAACCGACTATAATGGGCCACAGATGGGCCCATCCAATCTCTACTCCTTTCTCACAGCAGAGCCAACTCACAGCCTAAAACTAGACCACAGCTATGGGGACCTGCCGGGTTGGACTTTATCACCCCTGCTGGTAACTTATTGTGTTAATGTTCGACACAAAATTAATCTGTTTTGCGTGGAGATGTGTTGCTAGCTTCAAAAAATAAAAAACTGAAGGTTGTCTGGTCAGTGGGTCAAACATATTGATAACAATGGGGAAGAACATTCAGCAACTGGTACAAAAAAAGGCAGTGTTGTCCAATGGCAGTCACTGCATTTCAGATCTTCCAATGCAGGTGTTAATTGCTTAATCAGAGCCACTGATACAATGAGATGTTGTGTCTAAGTGTCCTTCAGCTGCTGGTTCAGAGACTGATCTCCAGTCTGATCTCCAGTGAACCAAGAGTAGGCACCACTAACAGTCACTGACTACATTCTTACAATGCATTGAGGGATAATTACCTCTTAGTGTGCAACAGACATTTAATGGATGCTAAACACAGGATGCAAGGGAGATGACCTGCTGTTATTTTGATGCATTATTCAGTGTTTCTCAACTGTAACTTTAGGGGCCCACTGACTACTCTGATTGTGACTTTGCTTTTCTTGCATTTGAACACTACTGTACATAGCCTGCAGTTTGTTGTCATGATAGCACAAAAAGTAAGACAGTCCAATCAAATCCTCTGTTCCCATTCATTGAGAGAACTAATGATTAGTGTGTCCTCTTGACTCTGCCCTATTGGTTTATCCACTTCCCGGGCAAAACTGTAGAGTGCAAAGGCAGCAGGCTTTGACCAAAACATCTGCACACTGGATATGCATGCTTTCATTTTTGTATTTAATATCTGTTTGGAATTAGGCATTTTTTGCTGACTTAAAAAAATAAAGACCAGACACGGTTGGGCCACAGCACAGCAGGTACTGGGGGCCAATATTCCTCCAAACCCTCGACTGTGACGAGTCACTTTTTTATGTAATAATAATTCCATCTGTGGTGGGACAAAATGCGGTCAGAGACAGGAGGAATTCAGGCAACCTCCAGACAAATACAAAAACATCTGCCCACTCAAGCTGCAAGCAAGAAGAAAAACTTCTTCAAAAGAACACCACACCGAAATACCTTGAAAAACTGCAGGAAAAAAGGGGGAAGATCAAAAGGGGCTTTGGGAGAGGAGGCCTTTCATTGATGGTAATTACACACATGCTGAAGACTGCCTCAGAGTGGAAGGAGATCTTGCCGTCACCTAACGCATAGATTCCCTGCCAGTCCAAATGCACCCTGCGTATAGTTCCACTAAATGTTTTGAATGTAATCATGGGGCGGCAGTGTAGCGCAGCGGTAAGGAGCAGGGCTCACAACTGAAAGGTTGCTGGTTCGATTCCCCATTGAAGCACTGCTGCTGTACCCTCAGGCAAGGAACATTGCCTATCCAGCTGTCTGAATGGATAAAGTCACAAAAAACCTGTAACCCATGTATGTTGCTCTGGATGAGAGTGACTGCTACATGACAAGAACGTAATATAATGTATTTACAAACACAATGTGACAAGACTGAATAATAGATGGTATGAAACAACAGATGCTATGGGATCTGGATCAGTGCCTTTTAGGCAGGATAGACTCTTAGCTTGAGAGCTTGAGGGGGGGTTGGGGGCCCGCTGCATGGGGGAGGAAAAGAGGAACAGATCCCCTAAAAGCAGCAAACGCTGGCTCTGCCTTTGCCACCACCAGCCCTTGTCTTCCTCACATCCCCTGTCATGTGCCTGTCAATCTGCGTAGCCTGACGCGCCACTCCCCGGTGAATACAGTCCGCTCGGCTCGGCCCCGTTCCTCAGTCTTCCACAGCGAAGCTGTAATTTCTTCCCAATTTGAAACTTTATTGCATGTTTGCGGAGGCTGGACACAGCCGACTGCAAGCCCTTGTCATGACAGCTCTTCCTCCCCCCTGGCAGCCCCTAAGTGGGCCACAGCTGAGACTGGGTGCCCGCAGACATGGTCATGTCTTTAAGGAGGTTTCCGTTGATTGGTTCCCAGAAAAGATGTTCTTTTGGGGGTGAAAAAATGCAAATCTGAAAGGAAAATAACTGTCTTACTCTCATTCATCTCATAACTGTATTTCCTGGCCGGATTTCCTCCAAATTGTGTGGCATGGCCTGTCTATTCTTGCCTTCTAGAAAGTTTCTCATTGCTCCCAGTGCCTACCAGCTACCCCTCCCACTCCCACACCCCGGCTTTGCTCCTGAGAGATCGTGTTCCTCTCTGAGTCTCACCTTCTTCAACAGCAGCTCCTAGGGAGGTGTGGAGTGGACCACCAGTCAGGAGTGCATGGAGCTGAAACTTCATTTTACGAACTCCTTTTTCCCCACGGTGATGAAGAGCAAGAACAAATGCTAGCCAAATGACGCAGCAGAAAAGGGCATTTTTTTCTTTGATTCTGTGTTTTCTGGCAGAAAACCTTTCGAGCCGTTGTTAATCTCCTGCCGGGTGGAGCACTGTTCATTCCCCTAATGGCCTGCATGCACCGGAACTGTGTGGATCTAAACTTTGGATTTCAGTCAAATTAAATCCATCCTCAAGACAGGAGAAATGTCATAAAACTGGGAGCTGACTGCAGAATCATCATGATTTAAGACTTCTCTGGAACACAGGCAGGTCTACTTGCTCCTTGGAAAGACCTATTGGAAGCCCTTGTGCCTCTACACCGGCTCACCCTGTTCTGGGAATGTCCCCCATCAGGTGACTGGCACACACACACACACTCGCCCTCCCTCAGCCTTTCCCTTCCTCCGCCGGTCATGTGACCTGCCTGCTCGGAAGAGAGCTTGCTCCCCCCCCCCAACCCTTGTTCCAACAGGGCACTGTTGACACTGGTACTTTATGAGTTTTTCCATGCGGAAGCTGGCCTTCCTCCTCTCTTGTGGTGGGGGGAGGAGAGGGTGCGGAGGGGTGGATTGGATTGCAGGCTGCATCCCCCCACACCCCCACTCCAAGCCCCCCCCACCCCTTGCTGTCTCAGCAGCCGCATTGGAGCAGACCTGAGTGTGCCTTGGCCGAGGCTCCGGATACCGGCTCACCGCTGAACTAATGTTTATCGAGCTGGGAGCTCTTTCAACGCTCGCTCAGGGGTGCAGACTCTATAAACTAAAGAGAGCGTTTAAAACAAGCTCCTGAACAGTGTCTCAGGCCTCTGCTCAACATAACCGCACTGCGATTTGTCCTTAATTTTTCATTACATGTTCCTGCAAGCGTAGAGGTAATTTTACTTCTTTATTCTCTTACCTTTTTTTGTTCATTTTGTTCTAGCAAGCACCGAGCTCATACAGAAAAAAAAATGCCTTAGATGAGTCACTCAAGGCTAAGGTCAAAAGGTGTTTTAGTTGGAGTGATTATACAGTTGTTCTTGTGTGAACAGTGGGTTAGCAGGCCACAGCAGGCCACAGCAGATGACACATCATGCACACAGACTTTGCTCGAAAACTGTATGCAACATCAGCAAAAAATAATTAAAATCATGAGAGAGGCTCTTCGTCTCTTCCCCCCCCCCCCCTTTCAAAAACAGGACACTATTGCCTCCGAGCCATAGATGGAAAATTCTTCTGCTAGCTTTTGTCCTCAGTTGCTCCACAGAAAAACTCTGAGGGATTCCATAAAAAGACGCAGAGAAAAAAAAAAGATTTTCATAGAGAATTGTTTAGTTAAAGAAAAAAAAATAAATACCAGAATCAGCGTTTACAAAGCCTTGAAAATATTCCTTTCATGGTGAAATGGATATTTTTTGAGTCAAGATTCCGTTTTTGGGTCAAGTGTTTTTTTTACAGCTCAACTTATAACTGGAATTTTATGATGTAATTTTTCCATTAATCAGTGCCTTTGTGCTGGCAGCTGCAGTGGGTTCTGACATAGTTTTGTTGACTCTGCAACCTCTCTCCATCATGTACATACAGTGCATGTAATTTCACGATAAAATGGGTTAGACAAATATGTTTCAATGACTGCAGACTTTGACCTAGATCTGGAGCCAGTTTGAATAAGTTATATAATGAACTGGTCTAGAAACCAGATGCAAGTGACATCACACCGAATGAAAACTCCTGTAACAGTGCTGAGTTGAGATGTTCCAGAAAATTCCCTTGGCTCGGTGTGCTGGAGACGTAGCAATGTAGCAAAGGTCTGTCCTGCCTAAATGGGCTATTTCAGAAGGATGAGGTACAATACACTCACAAAGGTAAGGTAATCCTTTTCTCTCTCTAAAAGGGCCAGAGACGCTGCACCAGCTAGCACTACAGTGCACCAAGCTGTGCTGAAGCTGCGACTGTCTGTGCCCTGCACTGTTACAAGCTCTGACTGACGACGAGAGAGAAGCTGTGCTGAAGCTGTGCTGAAGCTGTCATTCTCTTCAACCAGTTCTCTTCCTGGGCCTGACAGACGTAGAGAGAGAAGCTGTGCTGAAGTTGTTTATTCACCTGCCCCATGCTCTAACTAGCCTTGACCGACAAAGAGAGGAGCTGTGCTGAAGCTGTGATTCTCTCCACCCTGCGTTCTTCCTGGCCCTGACCGACACGGAGAGGAGCTGTGCTGAAGCTGTGATTCTCTCCACCCTGCGTTCTTCCTGGCCCTGACCGACACGGAGAGGAGCTGTGCTGAAGCTGTGATTCTCTCCACCCTGCGTTCTTCCTGGCCCTGACCGACACGGAGAGGAGCTGTGCTGAAGCTGTGATTCTCTCCACCCTGCGTTCTTCCTGGCCCTGACTGACACAGAGAGCCAACGTTCCGCAGAGTTGGACTCAAACCTGCCCGGCGTTTGGGGAGTGAGGGTGCTCCGCCGGCCATAGAGCTTGATCGGACGCGCTGCTGCCGGCATGGGGGAGGGGCTCTTTCATCACTCGCTCCCCACAGCCAAACATCACAGGCGGACGTCTGTTTACACAGCATAAGTGCCCCATTTCTGCAGGCTCTAACCCCACTAAAATAATAAAAAATAGCAGCCAAGGAAAAAAAAAAGAATTCCAACCAGCTTAGAAGCGCACCGCACTAGACCATTTGAGGTGCCTGGGACTGCTGTTTACAGTGACTTCGCTGCCAGCCCAACTTAAAACATTGGCAGAAGTGGACTGCGATTTATCTCTAAGCTGAAAGAAAACTCATAAATATTGCAGCAAAAGAGACAAACAGTAAGAAAAATAACAGATTCAAGATGAAGCAACGCGTTTTCTGGAAGCACATCTGGAACGCTGCAATTACCAAATGGTATTAGGACGGATACAGAGGGGAAAAAAATGAAGATAACTTTTCACTGATATGACACAGCTTGGTAGAACCACAGAGAATATTTGCCTAGTTCAGTGTGATCCAAGTCACGACTATTATGGCGCAACAAAATATATTTTTCTGATGATAGATCACAGCAATAACTTGTGATAAGAATTTACCAGCACTTTAACTTCCAAAGAAGATCATTCTTTAAAAAAAATGACCCTGCAACAAATTATTCTGCCACAGTGATCCAGAACAAGCAAGAAATAATTACATTAAAAAATATTTTGCAAACATTGTCAGACTTGCTCGGTCAGCTCTGTGGTCTGTAACTGATACCCACCTCAAAGATTATGCTGTGCCACCTTTTGCAAACCCATTTAAACTGTCTGACCCTGATCCCGAAAGCAAAAGGATCCCCTGGCCTGGTTCCCAAAACAGCATTATTGCTTTAATCAGCTGTAATCAGGAATGCTTTGTGTTCCCCCGGTATTTTGGTTAACGAGCACAGAGCTCGGATGGAGTGTTTTTGGTTCTGTGTGGTCTCACACCTCTCTCGAGGGCAGGTCCCGGGACACCTCCCTGGCTGCGAGAGGAGTGCTCTGTTTACCCCCACCTGGCTCCGTCAACAGCTGACCAGCTGGGTGCGGACCTCGCCCCTGCGCTGGTGACACACTTTGACACCTGCTCTAATTAGAACCATATCACCTCCGGGAGGAACAGCAGTAAAATACAGAATGTATAACCCACACATTGCACTGCACCTGTAGGCTATAGATAAATAGATTCTTTATAGTTTCTGCGACCTTCAGTATGGCTACTTCTTCAAAAAGGCTATAATGCTCAAAATGCTCAAAGTGCTTGTGCAATTCGTTTCGACTGAAAGAAACAGCGCTGAAAAGTTGAAAAGCGTGTTTAATTTTGTCAAATACCTCGGCACGGAAAACTAGGCATGTCATGGTCTACGTAACGATGAACACATTAACAGCCTGTGCGATGGCGTAGGGTTATGGACACGGAAGATTGTCATACATGAACGGACAACTAACAACGTGATCTGGAAAACGCCAAATCAATGTTGACACGATCGTCTCTTCTTGGTGCAGCCGGCTGCACTCGATTACGTGAGATCTACACATTAAGCTTCTAACACTGGGAAAAGTGGTAAAATCTAGTTATTACAGTACATTCTGAGATTCGAGATAGATACATTTTGAGTAAATACAATGGTAACCGTTATCCCTTAATGCCCGAACCGTTAAGCAATCGCATCATTTTAAACTACAAAAGGCGGGGGTATTTATTGACTTACCTTGGCCGCAGGCTCCTCTTTGAATAAAGATGACAGGTGGCTGCTGTAGTTTTTGCGCCCGGTTACTAACTCTTTTCAGTTCGCAGATGTTTCGGTAGGAGACGCCGTCGCTGCCGCACACTGGCTCAGAACTTTTGCACACGCACACGCCGGTCCTGCCCCGCTTTCTGACCGTGGCGGTGAAGCCGACTCCGTCCGTCACCGAGCACTCCAACCCCTCCCCGCACTCCGGGTCGCCTACTCTCCCCGTGCCGCCGCAGATCTCGCCCTCTCCGGAGGCGCAGATCGGACAGCAGTCGCACTGGTCGAGGATGTCACCGGCCAAGCAGTCGGCGGGGATCGGGGGGCACAGCGACTTGTCGCAGCGGTCTGGGCAGCCGATGACATAGCGTTTGGAGATTCTAGCCTCCGCTAGTAAAGGTGCAAGGAGGAAACCCGCGCATAAAATGGACCAAAACATAATTGAATAGGAAGTGAAAACTATCGTATGTAACCCGCGAAACTATACACATAAACCAAGCAGAACAGTAATAGTAAAAAAAATCCTGTGCAAAACTCTTTTTTAAAGAGTTAGTTTAGAACTGTTTTGATTTTTCACCAAATAAATAGGCTACACAATTTATTTTAATGTCCATAAAGCAGCCGCTTTTGATATGCCCAGCTTTGTTAAACTGCAAGAGTCCGCCCTCTCTCTCACTCTCTGCTTGGAGCGCGTAATTAAGTTAATTCCTTGATGAGGGATTTATAAAAGCTCAGGCACGCAACACTTCAAGAAACAATATAAACAAGCGCTACCATTGGTGGAATCGACTGACGTTCAATTTTTAGGAGCTTGTTGGGACGCGGGGGAGGGCTCATAAACTCCACCTCCCTTCAGCAACCTGAACTACTGAACTAAAGACATTTCATAAAAGAAGAAGAAAAAAGAATGCCCGTATGATACATCTGGGTGGGTTAATGGGTCATGCATGTCCCCAATAAAGAAAGTGGAATTCCTTAGCGCAAATTGTTACATTCTGTGTTAACTTTCAGCAGAAGAGCCAGTATTGGCACTAGTGTGTCAGTAGTTTGTATTCTTAATGTTCTTACCTACAGCTGGAAAACACACTACTGAACTCTAGTGTTAAAGACGTCTTCCAATTGAAAGATACTGAGCCATAAAAAATTGCGTTTACGTATACGTGAAGTTTTAGTTAGTCGGTTAAATTATCTGTCTATCTGTAAATTACATTTAGTGTGTTTGAACGGGGATATATTTTGTTTGGTAAAAATGCTTATATTTCTTGAATAATTAATTGTGTATAATCACTAACTATGAAACTGAAATTGTGTTCAAACAACACGCTATGTATCATATCCAAACAGGAGCAAAACCACTCAGTATAAGTAGTTTTCTTCCTCATGAAAGGAGTTCCAGTATTTTTCAACCAAATCACTGTGGTGGTGAATGCACCACTAGCATCAGAAAGGGTTGCTCCTTTTCAGCCACATACTGAAAAGCGTACGAACTGAATAGCGTGTTTTTCGAGCTCTGCTCTAAGTTCCAGAGGTCCGGAATGTTACTGTGGGGTAATGTCCTCGGCGGTGGCCAGGGACCCTCCCGAGCTGCTCTCTGAAGGGAGGCAACGCAGCGCTCATTAGGAGGAGAAAACACAAACCGCAGGCTGTCCAGGATGCTAGCCAAAGCCCTGCTGCAGCGTTAGCCCCCGGGTAGGAACTGTGGTGAGTAATCCTGCCAGAGCACCCGCTTCTCAGGGGAAAATGTTTGCGTGTGTGTGTCTGTGTGTATACGTGGCGGACACTGTGTGTCTGTGTTTCTGTGTGTTTGTGCATATGCATGGTGGACGATGTGCGTGTTTGTGTGTGTGTGTGTTTGTGTGTAGGGGACACTTTGTGTGTTTATGTGTGTGTGTATGTCCGTGTGTACATGTAGTGAACACTGTGTGTATTTGTGTTTATGTGTGTGTGTCTATATGTATGTGAAGCAGATACTGTGTGTGCGCGTGTGTTTCTGTGCATGAGCATGGTGGATGATGTGTGTGTTTGTGTGTGTAGAAGACACTTTTTATGTTTGTGTATGTGTGTGGTGGACACTGTGTGTGTGTTTTATGCATAATGGAAACTGTACATGCATGCATGCGTGTATGCATGTAGTAGACAAAGTGTGTGTTTGTGTGTATAGAGGAGACAGTGTGTGTCTCTATACATAACAGAAGCTGTGTGTGTGTGTGTGTGTGTGTGTGTGTGCGTGCATGTACGTATGTAGCGGACAAAGTGTGTGTGTTTACGTGTGTTTGCGTGCAGGTGTCTGTGCAGCACAGCATGTGCATATGTGGACATTACTCATGGGTGGGTGGGTGCAGCGAGCGGCTGCATCAGCGCCATGGAATGTCCATTGACTCCAAGTGGAACATGAGCGAGGAACACAGGGGCGTGCTGCAGATGGAGGCGTCTGCATGTACAACACCCCACAGCAGAACATGGAAGGGATGACACGCGTGTTGCCCACAGCAGAGTGACATAAAGGTGAAGGAAATGGAACCACAATGGCGAGGCTGGAGGCTATAATCATTAGCGGCGTTTCGTTCCCATGACGTTCACTCGTTTACGGGACCCAAGTGTCTCCGTTTGTATAAGCTTTCGTTCCCGCCCTCGTTATGTCAGCGATGGTAACGGTCACTCCTGTTTGTCACTGCTTGTTATGCATTTTGGTGGGATGGTAAATTGAGCATTCTGTAGGATGAGAACAAGAGGAGCACAAGCTGACTCCTCAAGGATACACGCTATAGTGGGTACCAGGAAGGCCCTACGAGTCAGCATATTCTGAGTGCAGTCAGAAAACACCCTTTCTTCCAGCATCTCCCCACTCTTTTCTCCCTGTGTCTTTCACAGTTTGACTCCTAATTTACTAGCATTTGTGATGCTGTGCTGTCTTATAGCCCAGGCAAGACCCATTGTGCCAGCTCTGGTCCAAATTTCAACCAATCACCATATATCATCACTGTTTATGGATTTTGACAGGATGTTGAAATCATTACATCATGTTAATGTCATTGAGCAGATGCTCTCATTCAGAGCAACTAACATACATGTAGGTAGGTTTTACTTATTTATACAGCTGGATGTTTACTGAGGCAATTGTGGGTTAAGTACCTTGGCCAAGAGTACAACAGCAGTGCTCCAGTCGGGGATCGAATCAGCAACCTTTTGGTTACAAGCCCTGCTCCTTACCACTATGCCACACTGCTGACACATTACAGAATCATTTTCAGGAAATCAAATTGGAAGGTGGCCCATATGTGATCCTCAGCAATGTGCGGGGTAGCAGTGTGGCAGAGTGGTTTGGGCACCAGCCTTGCCAGGTTCAAATATCAAGTGGTGCAGTGCTTTTGTAACCTTGAATGAGGTACTCGTCCTGAATTACCTCAGTGGTCATCCAGCTGTATAAATAAATGACACACAAAATAAATACCAGATATGGAAGTCACCCTGGGTACATTCGGGCACCTGCTGAGAAAAGGTATGACAAAAAAGTGATTATCAAGCATCCCTTTATGTCTTCAGAGCAGGGGGTTCTGGGAAGGCCTGGTTTATAATGTGACCCATAGGCCTCCAGTCACTTCTGGGTCTAATGAGGCCACAAAGCTGTTTTAGTTCGTGTTTGTCTGGCGTCAAAATGCACTGCTTTCCGAGAACACGATCCACTTTCCCGGGCCCCCTGCCCCCCCTGCCCCCATTGTCCCCCCCACCCAGTTCTTTTTGAACAAGACCCCAGCACAAATGAGTCACTCATCCTTAGTATCTGTGCCATTCATAGTCCGAAAAAGCCCTGCAGCCCATTGTGATTCACTGAAACCGCAGCACGTTGAAAACATTTCGTGAAAATCTGAATTTCAACCCTAAAAAGACAGCCTGAAGATCCACACATCCTCTGCCTGTTTATGTTACCAGCAAACTGTTGACAAAGTCAGCAGAAAAGACTAAATTTCTTTAAGTTGTTGATATTTGGTGCCCTTGGTAGTCAGAGCTGCGGTGTGTGTGTATGCTTAAAGTAAAGTCGCTTTGGATAAAAGCGTCTGCTAAATAAATAAATGTAAATGTAAATGTAAACAAAGCTGTATAACGAGAAACATACAGTCAGGATGTTTAACATCGGGTCGTACACCGCTTTGAATAATGCACTCTAGAAAGGGTTAAGAAAAGACACACTCAGTTGCCGAGACAAGGAGGTGAGAGTTCAGCTCCACCAGAAATGAATCTCTCCGAGTGTTGCGCTGGCCGCTCTCTCGGAGCAAGACGCGGACCGAGCCAAAGCGTCTGACGGGTCTCGGTCGTTTGACTGAGCAACCAGAGCATCAGCGCGCAGGTGAATGGACTATTTACGGCTCCCCGACCGCCATGGCGCTGTTTCCCATGTGATGCAACCCCACTACAGACGGTGTGTTGAAAGCCGTCGACATTTTTAATGGATGGGTCTGACGGAGCTGAGCACACTGCCACATCACGCGAAGGTGACATAACTCAATTCTTGATTGATTCACAACAAATCCCAGCCCCATTGTGCTTCTCCGAGTGTGCCAGTATTTTGCCTTTTAAAGTACATTGAGTATGGTACAGTGCGTGTATTCTGCAGACAAGCTCTATTTCATTTAAAAATATATCAGTGATGAACTGTTCCAGCAGTAATCGGCTCTGCGTTTCATCTTGTAAAGTGGCAAGTCAGTTGTTGGTCCATGAACATTCCTGAGATATTGCTTGGAATCGCTGTTATGGGTACAATACTGATAAAAATGTGTGCAAGATTATATTCTTTTCGCCAGTATTTTTTGCCAAGTTATATAAAGCGATATGGAGGAGAGCCAGGTGAAAAATCACATTCACTCTTTATTTGTACTCGCAAAAGACGCAGGCAACTTTAAAGCCCTTCAGGGTTTAAAGCCAGATCAACAAACAACATTTAGTAGAGTTTAGTCTGAGGTCATGTAAACAGATTTACATCTACATTTAAAATACTGGGCTTTTTGTGCTTTTTTCTGAGATTGAATGGCAGGGTAGCACAGCTTTAGGTACCGCTCTTTGCAGCTGGTTGGCTTGAATCCTGAACAGGATGATTTGATTTGGTTATTTTAAACAGCCAATTAAGTCCGACCATGACATCAAATGTCTTGATGTAACAGTCTTCTTGGTCAAGTAAAGAGCTGGCCTGACTAGTAGTGATACACCTAACCACTGTGTATCTGATCAGTAGTCTTAACGTATTACCACCATTCCCCGCTGTCTTTTCAATGGAAAGCTACTCTTCTTACTCAGTGTAAACCTGGTGACCTTAGCACAGTGTCAGCCACTGGCCCATCAGTAACAGTGAGCTTAAGTGGCTGAGTCTGGCAGAGCGGTGACTGGCCGGTTCATCGTGCTGCCGAAGCGTGCTCCGCGCGGGAACTGGAGTGGACGGCTCCCGAAAAGCGAGCCAGGAGAACTTCAGCGCCCCAGGAAAAAAAAAACTGACACAAATGGGTCGAGCTGCTGACGGGTGGTGCGGTGCAAACTGCAACGGAGCCGGGCCCCGCGGAAAGGCGTCTGTTTCCCGGCGCTGTTGTGGTAACGGGGGCCTCCCGGGCTGCCGCTTACATAACCACCTCTGGAGGACCCATGACATCATCGGTGACACAGTATTTGTCCTCCATGGTGCTTTGGTTGACTGAAAACTACCCCCCACTGATAATTACAGCCTGCGCAGACAGCCAAGCCCTTGTTGACCTCTCTAACTGCAAGTTGCATGGTGCGCAAGACCAGAGTACTAACTTTCTTTGGACAACACAAGTAAGTGAGTGCTAAAGACGTATGCATTTTTCTTGTCCAGAGCGACTTGTCCAAAGACTTCTGGACAAGTACTACTGGTAGGTTCATGGAGCTCGGAGCTGTACTCTTGTAACCCATGATATAGACACTTATGACACTAATGCTGGTATCATTGGGAATCAATGTAACTGCCATCCATGATATGATCAATTTAGTCATTTGTGCATTTGGATACATACCAGAGTACAGAAAAATCTGAGTGTCCCAGACAATACAGAACTAAAACTGTACGTGGGTGTATTTTTCCAACATGTGAATATGTATCTGTGAAAATGTACCTTCCACAAATTAAACTACAACGTGTGCCCAAAGTTACAACTCTGATAGGACTTCAAACAATCTGAACCCAGCCCCTTGCAATTTGCCAGTCATCAAATCCAGAAGCACAGAACTGGACGAAATTCCAGCTGCCATCGATTGTTATTTGCAACTATAATCACTGGCTCCATGAGCACCTTCCCAGCAAAACCATCCGGCAGAATTCTGCTGCAGTAGGACCGAGGTGGGGGGGGGGGCATTTAACCTGCTGACACTGGGGTTTGGTTGAGGTTGGGGGGTAAAGGCACAGGTCCGCTCCGTTGTGGATGGGGCCCCGAAAGCGGGAGCCGATGCTCAGATCCCTCCGCCCGTTCACGCGGTGCTTTCGCATGAGTCAGAGTTCTCTCTCCCCATCCAAAAGTGGAATACATCCCAGCTGTGTTGGGTAACGAGCAGGGGGCTGCGTGTTTTCAGGGCTAGAGCAGTTCCAGAGCCTGTCTCCAACACACCAGGGTCAGCTAGGCCTTAAAACTAAGAAAAAGGAGGGCTGAAGTTACAAATGAGTTCTGCACGGGAAAGAGGTCACACATAAACCTCAAATGTCAATGTTTTGCCGAGACCGCAGGATGGAGAACGGGTCTGCTTCAGTCCTGGAATACAGCTCTCTCTCTCTGCCACCATTGACAAAGGGTCCCCTACATTACATTACAATATTACATTATTTGCAACAGATACTCTTTTCCAGAGCGATTTACATAGGTTACAGTTTTTTACGTTACCCATTTATACAGCTGGGTTGAGTACCTTGCCTAGGGTACATGCCCCAGGTAGTGCCCCAGCGGCGAATCGTATCCTGCTCCTTACCACTATGCTACACTGCCGCCCCACACATCCTCTCTGTGAGCCCAGCATATCAGTAGCATATAATCACACTAAAATAGTGTTATACTTGATCCAGCCTCATCCAGGGAGGAATAACATCAGCTAAGAATCACATAGCTGCAGCCGTTTTTCAGAACACAGAAGAAACCACCAGCAGGGGGCAGCATGCTCATTCCCTATTGAGATAATTTCACAACCTTGCATCTAGTGTCACTGAACTTTAAGAGGATCATAAACTGTACATAAATGTATTCATGTCATGTCAAACAGATTGAGCTGTAAAATATTCAGAATAAGTACAGATTTATCAAAGGGCAAACTGTTACAATGAATGTGAGGACTAAAGCATTAAAATTTGGTGAGAATGTCAACGCAAACAGACTTTTTAAAAAGAGAAGTTAGTTTGCTTTCACATACACTAGGTGGCAATGTTACACTGCACTTCTTGGACTCTTTCCTCTGTTATGGCTCTCTAGAAGAATATATCACAGATCAGTAGGGACAAGTCATTTGATTGCCGGCACAGAAACTAAATAAATGTGATTTATATAAAACAGCCCTTGTGATCACATCCAACCAAGGTTAGGGTCCTTGGTTTGTGTATATCCTTTGTTACTGCGCACAAGGCCTGTCTAAAAACCAGAGGGGAGACCGGAGGACTAAGGATAGAAAAAAAACTTCACAGCAACATCTACAAGCGATTCTTTTTCCATTCAGCTGATTGATCCAGACACTGTACAACACACACGACAATTCTTTCATCAGACATTGTAAGTTGGTTGATTTATTTTCAAACTCCAAGTAATAAATAATGCACGATTTAAGAACATCAGGTACAGAATAATAAAAATAAAAAAACAGGATCAAAATAGCTTGTTTTGTATAGAAAGATTGCAGGCACTTTACAGCTATACAGTAAGAGTTTGTGCAACACAATTACAGGCCAGGAGTTACCAGACAACAGAAACAGTACAGCAATCGGTCGGCCACGCTATCCAGCGATATTAATCACCCGATTCATCTTGCGGACACTCGCACGGTTAGAACGCAAACTAAGGAGGCATGTAAGGAAAACAACACACGAAGAGACTGAGGCCCGCATCTGTGGCTGTACGCATGCACCCAAACGTCCCAAGCGGCCGTAGTGCCGATTCGAAAGCAGGTTGTTTTTTTTTGTTTTTTTCCTCCCCCAAACGTAGTAGCTTAGGTTCTCTCCGGAAACAAGCTTTAAAGCATTTTTTACCTGCAAAATGGCCTCCCTTTTGTCAGTGCACTTCTGACACTTGAATAAATGTGGACCTGAGGACCTGACACAGTAGAAATGCATGCGGTTTTTTTTTTTTTTTTTTTAAACTCAGGCACCCAATATGAAAGTGTGGGACTGAATTTGGCAAACACGTATACAGTAGGAGTGTGTGTGTGTGTGTGTGAGATAGTGTTTGCATTTCAGGCTTGCTTGGCCACCCACCTGACCTGACCATGACAGCATACCTTGGCCTTGCGTTACCCCTGATGTCAGTGTAAATCCCAGGTCATGACAAGCCCCCAGCAAAGAGGCATGTGGCCACACCAAGGGCATGCTGGCTAGCCAATAAAAGCTAAGAGTCACTCCAATAATCAGAATGTCAGTGTGTGTTTAAAATGGCCAGAAATGTAGAGACTCCGCACCATGTGCTCAGTCTCATAGGACCACAAGAGATGATGGAATACCACAGGGGTTCTAACTGGTTATTTTTTATTGATTAAAATGGGGATGCCTAAATTTTCCCTTGCATGCTTTGGATCTAGGGGTGTCAGGTTTAGCATTAAAAACTCAGATTCTAAAAATAAGAAACATTATATAACATTTATATAACATTTTTTTGTATAGGTGCGGGACATTCCCATTTTTGTTGTTAAATGTTTAAAGAACCCTTTTCTGTTAATTACCTTATCTTTTAGATAAAAAAAACACACCTTTAGGTCTGCTGATAATTTTCCCCCGAAACAAATAAAATGAAAAAAGTTCTTGAACTGGAGAGGGCACACAGTGGGGAGACTGCCAGGCTTCCTCTCCCCTTGTGGAACCAGACCCCCCCCTTATCCACCCATACCCCCACCCCCACAGGCTAGTGACCTGTAGTTGCTTGGATCTGTACGTGTTTCCCAGTTAAGCCAAACGAAACCACTAAAAGAAATAGAGAGAAAACAAGTCAGCTGAAGGCTTGGACCCCATCGTAGAGCTTCCTGCTCTCCCCTCGCTACGCTGGTGGGGCGTCCCGACGCAGGCAGTGTTCTGAAGACGAGGAGGAGGAGAACGGGCGATCCCGCCGAGCCACGGTCCCACGGGTCAGTCCGGCGTAGTGTGGTTGTGTTCGTTTCTGACTCTTGTCTGACTCTTCCAGATTGTCTTGGGTACCCGTGCCTCCAGTCCCACCCGCCGGCGCACCCTCCCGGGCTCCACCCCTGAGGGGGGGGAATCCTGAGAGAGGGAGCAGGGGCAGGGGGGGCAGAGGTGGGGGGGGGGGGGTGGGTGTAGTGGGAGGGGTGACTCACACCTGGCTGACGGGCAGGTCCACGTCCTCCAGGTCCAGCGGGGGCGTCGGGGGGCGGGCCCCGAAGCTGCTGCGCCGCCTCCAGGGCGAAGGGTCGCTCACTTGGAGAGACGCCCCTCCTGGAGCGACAGCCGCGCCCGCGCCTGGGCCTGGGCCTGCACCCCGCCTCGCTGGCTGGGCCGGGGCAGGAGGCTCGTGAAGTCCTCGCTGTCCCACGCCAGGCTGCGGCCGGCCAGCGAGCGCGCCCGGGCCCCCGGCGGGCTGGAGACCGCACTGAGGGGAGGGGGACACTGCAGAGAGGGGCGAGCGAGGGACGGGGGGGCCCTGGTCGCTGCAGTAGAAGCTGGAGGGTGCGGGACGCTCGCCGTGCTCCTGAAAGGGGGGGGGGGGGGGGTGGGGTGTACGCCCGGCAGAGACACAGAGACACAGTCAGAGACACGCTCAGTGCTGTGGACGCTTGCAGGACAGGCAGCAGAAGGAGAGGGACTGGGAGCAGCTGCAGAAGAGTAGCAGTAGATGTAGCAGCAGTGGTAGTGCTCACTTTTGGAATGTTAGTATTTCTGTGTCAGACTTTATTCTCTGAAAAACAAATAGGGAGAACACACAGAAAAAAAAAAACACACAAAGGACAAAGCGAAAGCGTTAGCAACCAGCAGCAGAATACAGGCATGCGCCTCGCATTCGTTTGCTCCGCCTCGGCCAGCAAAGAGCACAGACATGCCTCCGAGAGCTCCGAACAGCCAATCAGGCACGCCACTTCGGGATTAAGAACCTGTCCAACACCCCTGTCTTCGCTGTCACTCGAGCAGGCATTGCCATGGTAACGCAGAGAGAATTGTCAGGTGAAGTTCCTCGGATCAGAGGCCCTTGACGTGACGTGACAAAACACAGCGCTGGAGACCGCTGTTCCAGCGTGAGGAGAGCGTCTTTCCACAGCTATTCTTAGGCTGCGGTCCGTCCTTTCCACACGGGCACTCTTTCCGCCGCTACACTAGGGAGAGGCGAGTCCCATTTTATTACTGACTGAAATCCTCCACTAAATGGGCTCAGACCAGAGATTAGCTAAAGTCCCGGCCCTAGGCCGAGGAAATTTATTGTCACCGGTTTACTTTATGACTTTCCTGACTTCAGTGAATACAAACCTGACTCGGTTCAAATGAAAAAACCACTCCCAAAATATAAGAAAAAATGTTACAATATCTGTATTTGTCCATTAGACTGATAAACGAATGCACAAATGTTAACGTAGTGTGCCTTTGTTATGCTTGGGTTTGCCAGGATTTGACTTCTGCCGTTACAGTAGATTTCTTGGAATTCAAATGGACCAAACATCCCATTCATAAAAAAAAAAAAACACAAAACAAATACAGCTGTAACACTTATTAAACTAAGCATAAAACTTGCAGATGTCTCACTGATATTTCTTTTGGAAGCTGCATGTCCACAGTTTCATACAGGTAGGCAGAGAGGCCGGGCCACGCCAGAAGGGGGTCAAGCGCTTGGTTTCTTAATGACCCAAAAGCTGAATTTGCATATTGTAAATTGATTGAGGGCCTGATAGATTTCAAGGAGTTCTGGAGTACTGGTGACTGCATGTGTGGGTGGAAGTGTTATTTTTTTTTTTTTTATGTGAACACGCACAGATGGAGAAGGTTTTATTGTTTTTGTTTTGCGTTTTATTCTTACCAAATTTTTTTATGCAGTGTCTTTTTACCCATTTGTTTTCATTTGTTCCTTTGTTTTACAAGCATGATCTCCTTGCAGATCTGTTTACTTTCCGGGTTTTCCATTTCAGCCTTTCTGTTATTCTTTGCGGTTTACATTTTTATGTCTATTTTATTTCAGTTTTATTTTGGGTATAGTTCTTCCTCTTCTTATTTTATTTAAATTGTTCAAATAAAGCTGACCTACAAGCCAAAATTCCGCTCTGGCATGTTACTCGGGTTAGCGTTAACAAGCGGAGGTTCACTCAGAGGGTCCTGAGTCACATGAGACACACACAGGAAACAGTTCGCAGAGGTAGAGCAAACAGTTCATTTTACACAAACAAAAAAATACAGGAGCCAAATTGGGCCGTTTGGTTAACGTGGGATATATAGTTACACAGTTTAAAAGGATAGCAACTCCTCAAAGAAGGATTTAGGGATACATGTCATTCAATGCTATCGTGAACATTAAAGTAATTGCTCTAATAATGCATATCTAGCAAATAAATGACAGGTAGGAGGGCCTGAACCTAATGTTCCATTAACATAATTTGTGGGCAATCAAAGCAAATACGGCTAGCTAATTAAATTGTGTGGATGACTATCTGTTATTTTTTAATGATACTAATTTTGCCATCGTTAGCGTTTTTAATAAAAGTCTGCTTTCTGTCAGCAACGGTAATTAATGGCTGTGAATTACATTTATACATGTATGATGAATTATTACAGGCACTGTTAATGTGAGATAACTGATTGGCATTCATTGCTAATGAACTACACAGTTTTTCACTAGATCTGTTTAACTCTGGAAAGTTTACGCTTTCCTTTGTTGTCCATTTTAAACTTTAAACCTATCCAGGCGTAACTGTATGACACCGTACCAAAAATACACTGACAAAAATTACTTGTGCTGAATACAAAAGGAGATTTTTATCCATGGAGACTGGAAAAAAAAGAGAATCCTGGCAAACCCAATGCCGCAGTATTGTGACCATCCTCTGGGCTGGTGAAAGACTGAGGAGATGGCTACAGGAGACAGGAGAAGACACAAGCAAGGCAAAGAGCTCGCAGGTGACCCGAGCACGACAGCAAAGCCGTCCAGAGGCGCCAGCCAAGCTTCTGCATTAGAGCTCAAAATGGGAAAAGTAAAGAGGGGAACGCATGCCAACGTTCACATCGCTGAAAATCCATTCACACCCACTGCAGTGCTGAGCAACACGAGTTCAGTCGATCCCCATCTGAGGCCTGCGTTAAACAGAATTACATTTTCCCACAATCCACTAGCGAATCGATCTCCTGAAGCAACCTTGATCACATTGAGCATTGACTGACATTTCAACAGCACCACAAGTTAAATAAATGCACTAATTAATTAAATAAAGAGACATTTGCACTTGATTTATTAAAGGGCAAACTTAAATGATAGGAGGTGAGGAGTCAGGCCAGACAACTGATCGAAACAGAGCTTCATGCATGATTCCGTGAGCTGTAAGCAGGCATGCGGAGGACGGAGAGAGCTCCCTGTGTTAGGGTGGTCCGCCGCCCGGATAGCCGGGCTGACAGGCCAAGCGAGAGAGCAGGGTGGGTCTGGGGGGCGTCGGGGTCAGTAACCGTGCAATGTGGAGTCGGCTAGCCTCGGGGTTTTCATGTTAGCGCAAAGGACACCGGGGGGTAGGGGGGGTTGTTAGCGTTTGCAATGGCTGGTACGTAGAGCTGAGCAAGACTAGCAGGAATGTGTATGTGGAAGAGGGACTAAGGCTTGTGTTTTAATTCTCTCTGTAGTGAATGGACGAAACTAAGCTACTACATCTACTACAACTACATCTTTCAGAGAAGAACCAGATGCTAAAATCTATGGACTCGAAACACTTTCTTTATATAATCTACATTAGATATACGTTTATATCTACATTCTTTATTTTAAATACATAAATATGAATAGGCATATAACAAGTATGTATTTACATTTAAAGAGTGAGGGAAAAATTTCAAAATAAGTAGAAGAACATAGAGGGATGCTAAAGTCCCCTCATGGCATTATGTTACATTACATTCATTTAGCAGACGCTCTTATCCAGAGCGACTTCCAGCACAGCTGTGGCCAGCATGTGCTAATGCCAGAGGGGACGGCCCTGATCGACACAGGGCTCTGCTCAGAGAGGCGCAGGGTGAGAGGGGCGATGAGTTAGTCTGATCGATCAGTGCGGCACCGAGTCGCCAGGCGAGATCAGCGCGAGGGTGAATGGGGTGGGGGGGCGGGGGTAGAAGAGTAATGACAGATGGAAATGCACCTCAGGTGAGGGGGTTGGTTGCTTTGTTTTTTGGCGGTGAGTGGGGTTTGGGAGGTTTTTTTTATTTGAAAGCAGTAAGCCGAAAAATTTCATTCCGCTCAACTACACACTGTGACTACGTTTCCCCAAACAAACAGGAAAAAAAGAGGAGTTCGTTTCGACCATGAGAGCTCACATACGTGCTGCATTCACCGTTTCGGGATGTATACCTCTGTATACAAGGGTTCGACAGCCGTCTGGCCTGCCGCATCTGCAACAACACATTGCAAAGCTCGATTAGAGGGGCGGGGCACTCCAGCCGAGAGGGGACAGAGGAGGAGGAGAGAGACACAGAGAGACAGAGAGAGGAAGCAGAGAGGCTAGCGTGTGCTCTACGTGTCCTAAAACAAGCAGCCTGCTGTATTAGAGGGGACCGTGGAGGGAGTTCTTACACCCCCATCCCATGCAGAAAGGGTACAGATCCTCCGTATCTGCCCCTATTGACCACAGTGCATGTACACCTGACCCACATTAGGCATGCAGAGAATACACTGTTCTGAGCGTATGCCTCACAGTGCAAAAACACAGCCATCTGGGCACCCCTGCACACGTCTCCGTTTCCGAAGAACATCGGTGCAGTTGGGCTAAGAGGAAAACAAAAAAAAATCTCCCCGTACAAACTGTACAAGGCGGTCAAACATTTAGACTTCAGCAGACTCGAGCGTGATCATCTCTCAGACTGAATGACGTCCCGTCCCGCCCCACCCTCCTGCATGGCCCGGGCGCTGGCTACGTACAGAGGCTGCAGATCGACCGGGTCCACGCTGGGCCACGATGGCCCCGGAGATGGCCTTGATCCAGCTGTGCATGTCCTCGGGGCTGTCCGACTGAGGGCGACACCGAAAGAGCGGGGAGAGTCAGAGGGGAGGCAGCAGTTACCGCTGCGCTAAATGACCTGCCAAAAACATCTTAACTAATATTGTGAAGGTCTACTCAAATGTGCCTGGCATGGCCAACCAGCCACTTTACCAGTGTCATTTTCTGATACACATCACATTGTTGAAAGGAGCTTCTCGGATCTTCACGGTCTTCTACTAATATTTAAGCGTAATAAAATTAAGTTGAGTGATCATCTTTTAATGTCAGAGAAATACCCTCGTTATACTTTAAGAATGTTCATATATCTACATCCATCCACAGATCTTCACATTAAAACCACACAAATGGAGAAGAGCACAAAATCTCAGGCCACAGTTCCTCACGGCCCCAATCTCAGTTCTTACCTGAATATAAAAGGTCCTAGAACTGGTGACGACTTCAAAAAGATTGTCCCTCATCATTATGTCACTGAAAAAAAAAACAGGGAAGAGAAATTAATTTTCTTAATTTAAAAACTAATCGAAACAGTAATGCATTCATGCTAAAAAGGGAACAGAAACCCATTCACATGGTGTTGGGACTGTGTGCATGTATTCATGTTGGAAATGTGGAAGCAGAGAAAGAATTCTGTTCAGGTGGGTGGGAGAAGGAACAGCACACCCTATCCTGGGTGTCAGTGTGCCTTCAGCATCTGCGCGTCATACTTCACTGTGTCTGTGGTGAACCATCAGTGTGTCCGAACTCCAGTGACTCCATACCTCTGCTTGCACTCCTGAACCTTGTGAACCTCCTTCAGGGGGATCATTCGGAGCGGGTCCTTCTCCTGGGAACAAAATCCAATACAGTCACACTCTCACTCTGACCCCAGAGTCTAACTGAGCTTCCCCCCGCTGGCCTGATGTTATAGCAACCCGCCCCCCCCCAAACGAGCCTCCAACTGGTCATGGATTGATGATCATCATGGAGATTGCTGTGCTCTCATTAAAGTTGCAAGCCACTGGTGGACTGTTCACTGGAAGCTCTGAAGTGCATGGTTCAGGCAATGACGACTCTTTTTACAGTGGTTGATGCATGCAGACACACACACACACACACACGTACCTTCCCATATGCGCGCACACACACACGCACGCACGTGTGCGAGTGCATACACACACATCACCTGCAATCCCCCGGTTAGGCCGACGGAACATGTGTTTGCATGCTGCTGGCTGACAAAAAGCCTGGAGAAAGCTTGCATCACTTTCCCCATCCACCCCTTTAATTAAAGCCGCCCAGAATAGCCTTTTTATTAGCATTGTTGCGGGTGATTTAGGGCCTGACACTGTCCCGCCCACCGGGCCCCCGCGCACCCAGGCCGGCGCTGCGGGAGCCGACCGGGGGCGGGCACTAACGACAGCTAACGAGGGGCGGTGCTGACGCCTGAACGCGGCGACGGGGGCGGAGGCCAGATCGCCTCGGGGAGGGGGGGGGGGTGTTATTTTGAGTCACGCAGCAGCAGCAGATGTGACAATTACCTCACGACGCCGGCATAATGCGCGTCCTGTAACTGCAGTGTTCTTTTTCGTACCTGGCGAACCAGGCGGCACAGCAGGTACCCGGATATGCAGACATCAGACATCAGTGCCCTGTCTTAGGTTCTCGTACCAGCTTTTTCCGTGGAGCAGCAGACTGCCCTACTCTATACATACATACATACATTACCCTAACCCGAACTCTAACCCAAACCAAAACCACTGGCCTGGGCACAGATGTTGGAGGCACTCTCAGAAATTGTTACATTAAATTGCATTATTATCATTCAGCAGATGCTCTTACCCAGAGCAACATATATCAGTCACAATTTTTTCAATGTTATCCTTTTATACGCCTGTGTGCTGTACGTCCCCATTAACCCAACACAGGTGCGGAGTACTGCTGTGGGTACCAGAGGTCAAAGGTAAAACACAACAGACACCGAAGAAACAAACACTACAGCACCCAGTTAGCCCTGTTAACTTTAGACTGACTTAAGAGTTAACTTAAAAACAGAGACAGCTAAATGAATGTAAAGTAATATAATGTAATGATTCTTGAATTCCTTGGCCACTTCCTTTCTTACCCTAACCGTAAAGCAAGGACTGTGATTGGCTGAATACAGACTGCCTGCTTACCCACACCTGTGTGATTTTTTTCTGTTCTTTGAGGGAGGAATCAGCCAGCAGAGGTGTGATGAACAGCAGCCAGCGGAGGGAGAGGCAGTAAGGAACGATGACGCGGTTTCCAGGGAAAGCGGCCCCGCGCGCGCTCGGGCAGGTAGGGCCGGGACGCCGCGGAGATGGGCGGGCAGGCCGCGGCACGCTCCCTTGTTGACACGGAGATGGCGAGGAATGGAATTCGCGGGGCTCGTCTCTCAGCATGTCAGGGCAGCCTCCCGAGGCATCTCGGGTTACACTCGGAGGATCCGTGCACGAGCGACAAACCCCCCCCCCCCTCCCCCCGGTGGCTGGATAGAGCCAGAGAAGTCCACAAACCATGTGAGTGCCTTGCTGGAGCGTGTATGAGCATGTGCGCATATATATATCTGCTGGGGAGTATGTGTGAATGTGTGTGTCAGGCCAGAGGGCACTTCCCTCGGTATATCAGAAAGATACAGCAGGAGATGCATTTTCAGGACTGCGCTGTAGTATGAGGAAGCAGTGTGGTGGAGTGGTGAGGAGCGGGGCTTGTAACCACAAAGTTGCTGGTTCAATTCCCTGCTGGGGAACAACTGTTGCGCCCTTGTGAAAGGTACTTAACTAACAACTGCCGCAGGAAATATCCAGCTGTGCAAATGGATGAAATTGTAACCTATGTAAGTCGCTCTGGGTAAAAACATCTGCTCAACAATGTAATGTAACGTTAGGCTGGAGGGTAATGTACTGTGCTGCCCACCATTCAGTCATTCTGACAGCGTGAGTGCCCAAACCACAGCAAAGCTGAGCAAGAGCAGCACTTACAATTCACCCCAGCAAACCAGAAGTGCCTTGAGTATACAGAGATTTCAGAGTTCAGATGCTCCCTCCCGCTGTCTCACCGCTCCTGTTTAGATTTGCTCTCTGAATCCCCGATTACCATGCTGCACGAGAGGGAAGCAACCCGAAAAGCAGGTGTTACGCTCACAGTCCCTCTTCTGGGAGTGTTGTTAGCCTAGTCTGGATGAGAATGTCTTCTAAATGCACGTAATGTAATGAAATGTAAAAGCAGCTATGCGTCCCTTCTCACTGACAGCGCAGCTCCCTCTGCAGTGAACAGCAGCAGCTTCGCCGTACCACTAGGTGGCGAAGGCCACTGAAGCCAGCAGCATCTATTAAACACTGCATGTTTTGTTCTATTTTTGTTGTTTTTTTTTTCCTTCTTTCTGGAATACAATGAAGGGGGGAACTGAGGGTCCGGTGGTGACCGGGTGCCGCAGCCCCAGGCTCTGAATGCGGAGGAGGCGCAGCTGCGACAAAAGAAATCAAAGTTTGGACGAGCGATATTCGGGAGCCTTGCCAGGAAGCAGAAGTGTGTAAACAATAGACAGTCCCGGAGCCCTTATCTGGTGGGTCCGGGGGGGGGGGGGGTTGTCTGGGACACACAGGTGTGACACGCAGGAAGGCCTCCTTCAGCCAAATGGCCTCGTGTCAAGCTATTAAGGTCACCATTTTGTTGGCATTCTCCGGCCATTATAATGCTTCAAAGGAGACTGTGGTGGCTGCCTGTTGCATGCGCCAAATACTTACCAGGTCCGATTTGAAGTAACTCATGGCATTTTCGTCTAGCATGAAGTATCTTCGTTTCCAATTCTTCATCTGAAGATGGAAAAAAAAAAATCAAAGTAAGACACAACCGCCATCTTCAAATTCCAAACCTACTCCATGTGTGCAGTTTGCAGCCTGACCCGCTAACCATAAAGCTTTACATACACTGATAGACAGGCCATTACTTTACAATATTAGATTACTATCACCTAGCAAATACTCTTATCCAGACTTACAGAGGTTACAGCTTTATCCATTTATACAGCTCAATATTTACTGAGACACCTTGCCCATGCGTACAATAGCAGTGCCCCAGCATGGAACTGAACCAGCAACCTTTCGGTTACAAATCCTGCTCCTTAGCACTATGCTACGCTGCCGCCCCTAGATTGCGGAAGAAGAGTTGACGTGCCTTCCGTCGGCTGAACCCGGTGAGCCCTGCCTCTCACACACGTCAACAGGCAGGAAAGTGAAGGGTATTAAACTCTCCCAGTGTGGGTGCACTCACCACTGCCCCCTGCTTGACGCAGTACCCGGCCTTGATCACCGCCTGGTCCTGCGTCGGCCTCCCCACGAAGTAGGGCAGCTGGCTGTGGGACCTCTTCAGGCCCGCCCCGTTCTGGCCCTCGCCCCCTTCCTGCTGCCAACGGAAGAACAAGGGGGGGGGGATGGGGGGGTCAAGAGGAGGTCGGATGACACGTTTGCCACACCCACAGAGAGGAAGCATGGACTGCGTTGTGCTCGAAGGCTTGCAGCATTGGCCTGTATCTGACTCACATGCTCAGCTGCACAGCGCCCACACCATAAAGGAAAGAACTTACACAGCCCTGCTGTTCACTCATTCCAGAAGAGCAAGGCAACACACTTTTTACCATGTTTTACCATAACTGTGTTCAGTGGTCTTACATTATTTACATTATTGGCATTTCTCATATACTCTTATCCATAGCGACTTACATAGGTTACAGTTTTTTCCACAAGTTATCCATTTATACAGCTAGATGTTTATTGAGGCAATTCCGGGCTACGTACCTTGCCCAAGGGTACAACGGCAATACCCCTACAGGGAACCAGCAACCTTTGGGTTACAATGCCTGCTCCTTACCACTGTGCTACACCGCCATCCCTGAAATGCGTATCCAACAGCCACATGCACAGCTCACCATATTTCACCATAAGTGTGACCCTCCAGAGCTGTCAGTGACGGCCAGCTCTGCATAAGGAGCTGCAGGAGCTGCGTGGCCCCTCCTGCTGCTTACCTGTGTGGGGGTAATGATGGGCACTCCCCCGATGATCTCGGTCTTGTACGGGACCTGCTTTTTGGCGCCATGCGCGTCGTGTGGAGCGTCAGCATTGTGATGGACATCGCATGATTTTGGCACCTGTGAAAAAGCGGGGGAGAAAAAGATATTAGCGTTCTGATCTGAGGGATATACCAGCCAGGCCAGTGCGAAACTCCCTTCTAAAGTTTCCATCAAATCGACTGACTCCACATGGCACAGCTGGAGGGCTGGTAAGGCTACGCTTCAGAAGAGGGAAGAAAAACGTATCCCCCTCTGAGTCAATGCATCCATGTTCCCCCAATCATGGAAAACTATGGGGAAAATGTAGAGTTACTCGACCGCTGTGCATTACTGGGATATGATGTCACCAGGGAGAGCAGAACTAGGTTAAGAGGTGAAATCTCCTGGATATATTCTGTTACTTACAGACGCTACGGATCAAAGCAGACGTAGGTAATGGACTTTGTGAAGAGGGGGGCAGCTGGGAGAGGTCGCCATGTGGAACTGCACAGTTTTCCTGCCTGAATGAGGCGGTAGGATGACTGTCTGCTTCCACAAAACATGTTCGGGGGGGGGGCCTAGGTCACCCACGTCCCACCATGCCCTCTCTGCGCCCCTGGTGGGGGTGTGTGTGAGTGACAAAGCAGGTCACATGACAGAGCGGCGAGGGCAGTGACGATAGCACTGTGACTCTCTCACACGCCGCCCTGCAGCGTGACTCACCGGCTGACTCAAGGATCTCCACTGCCTTCAACACAAAGGAGGTGCAAAAAAGAAGAGAAAAAAAACAATAGAGAGGAACAAACGGTGTTGGTCACTTTCACACTGCGCCCAAGATGAGAATAATCTGAGGAGGAAACCAGAGCCCTCCGAGATGGGACTTGCGCATTGGAGCGGGAAGCAGGCGTGAATGAGAAGAACCCTACATGCGGGGTAACAGGTGGGGCAGGATGGGCAGCAGTGTCACACAGTGGTAAGAAGCAGGGCTTATAACCGAAGGGTGGCCGGTTCATTTCCCCACCGGGGCACTGCTGTTGAACCCTTGGGCAGGGCACTTAACTCAAAATCGGCTCTGTAAATATCCAGCTGTATAAATGGATAAACTATAAGTCGCTCTGGATAAGGGTATCTGTTAAATGACAATAATGTAATGCAATGTCACCCAATATAACGCAAAAACGCATTTTGAAAACATTACTGAGGTGCAGTTTAGGAAGGTTGAGCTCATTAGAGAAACCACACAATGTGGGCAGGGTGCAACTCGAGGACCAGGACACCATGTTTGCCTCACACGTCCCCCGTTTCCCTGACAGCACAGGGCTGGCGTGGTGCTCGGGAGGCACGGCAAAACCACACGGGTGCAAACAGAAAATTCCTCTCAGGGAGAGGAACGGCACAGAGGCACCTGTCCCAGGGGGTCACAGCGAGGGACGCCTGCGGACAGAGGTGCTGATAACGGGGAGAGAGTCCGCTGAACAGAGGGGCCGCGTTAAAGCCCGGCAGCTGAGAAAACAGCCCTGCCGCCCGTTGTGCCGGCGGATTGTCCTGCTATTAATAGGCCGGTGCATGTCAGCATGGTGTATTAGCGTACTGGCGTGAGGGATGGTGACAGGGCTGCGCACACCCGGCGCCTGAGGGCCACATTCCCCAGCCACTGTGATCAATGCCAACCCCCCTGTAATACACACACATGCACACACACACACACACATGCGCGCACACGCACACACACACGCACGCACGCACGCACGCACCCACATGCACGCACACACACGCACGCGCACACACACACGCACGCGCACACACACACGCACGCGCACACACACACGCACGCGCACGCACACACACATATGCACGCACACACACACATGCACGCACACACTCTGAAAGGCATGCTCTCGCTAACACTGGAGGGGCCAGTTAAGGGGGCCTTAACAGACAGGACTCCACAGACAGGGAGACGACACTCCACAGTATACCAAAACAGTCTTGCTGGTGCACAGGTCCTCCCACTAAGGCTGATCCCAGGTCAGCATCCATCTTTTAACCGGAATAGAATGGGGTGAAGATTAGGAGTGGGTAAACTGATCCTGAGTCTGTAGGAGATGGCCACTGATTATGTGATTTGATTTTGGGCATCTGATTATTCAGGCACTTCTGATTTGCAGACACATTTGTCAGCAGGCAGGTGGGGGCTTAGGGTTTCTCTGTGCATTAACAGGCACAAAACCACATCTGCTAGCTCCACCAGCATGCTTCTCAGGCCCACAGGAAGTGATATGCTGCCCGCAAGCAGGGCGGGGCGGGGTGGGGTGGGGTGGGGGACTCACTGTAATTTTAGTGGCGTTGTTGAGCACATGCACCCACTCCACCAGGTCCTGCTGATCGTTGGCCTGCAGGAAGAACTTCCTCATTCCAGCGTTGATGACTGCAGAGGCGGGGCAGAGAGAGAGGGAGGGAGAGGGAGAGGGAGAGAGGGAGGGAATTACACTGGAATCAATCCACTCAGTGACAGGCGATCATTACAGCAGCTTGTTTAAAGAAAGTTAGGCATGCTGCCTGTTTGGAGGGAAAAACGGCCTTAAAGAGATTTTGTCAATTAGCAGCACTTTGTGCTGGGCAGTGTGTCTGCAGGGAGGAGAAGTTACTGGCTATGACACTCTGCAGAGAGCCAGGACACACAGGCCCTTCATATCCAGACATGGTTAACTGCCAGCATGAGAAAGAGAGAGACAGAGGGGGAGGGAGAGAGAGAGAGAGACACGGAGACATAGGGTCAGAGAGGGAGGGGGAGAGAGGAGAGAGAGAGAGACAGAGACAGAGAGGAAGGGAAAGGGAGGGGGCAACAGAGAGGAGAGTCATAGAGAGAAAGAAACAGACAGTCAGAGAGGGTGGGGGAGAGAGAGAGAGAGAAAGACACTGTGGGAGACAGACAAAGAGAGAGAGATAAAGAGAGAGAGACAGAGAGGGCTAGAGAGAATGACAGAGCACGAGAGAGGGAAGGGAAGATGAGAGAGGTAAGCAGTGCAACACACACACACACACACACACACACACACACACACACAGAGGGGGAAGTGCATGAAAAAGAGAGAAAGAGAGACAGAGAGAAAGAGAGGGGGGAGAGAGAGAGAGAGAGAGAGAGGGAGAGGGGGGAGAGAGGGGGGGGGGGAGAGGGAGAGAGGGGACTGCATGATAAAGATGAGAGAGAGAGGAGTGGGGGAGCTCAGTAAGTGTAAAAGAGTGAGAAAATGAGAGAAAAACCGCAAAAGAGTGCCAGGGAAAGGGGGGATGGAGGACATAAGACAGAAAGAGAGCAGGAGGGACAGCTGTGAGAGTACCCAGACTGCCTCTGCCGCACTTCCACCTCCCCACCGACATGCAGTCGCGTTCATCCCCGAGTGTGTGCCACACTTTCTGGCCAGTCGGAGCCCTGACTCAAAGCGAGGTTAACTGTCAAAAAAGTTTCCCCATGCCTCTATAAAAAGCAATAATTAATCCCATCCATCTTTTTCCTCTGCTCAGCACAGGATGGTTCTAGGCTGCAGCAAACTGTCAGATTACACCTGATGGAAGACGGGAGAAGAACTTATGAGTGAAGGGAAGAAGCAGCACTCTGCGTGCTAGACAGCTACACAAAAGGCACCATTTTAAAGTAACACAATGATTCTGACGGTGCCATTGGCCAGCATTGCCACGACTATGCTAAAAAAAAGATTCACAGTCAGTGTAGACTTGCCTCAACAGTAAACAAACAACATAGTGGTATACTTAAATATCATTAGAAGATTACAGATCAGCACAAAATTCCCTTGAACAATTTAACATGTATTAGAAAATGACACTGGTAAAGTGGTTGGCTGGATGTGTCAAGCACACCTGAGTAGCTCTTTACAAGATTTGTGTACGTGTTCTTGGCATGGCTCTGGGGTTTATTTCAGGGTTTGTGGGCAGCAGTGTAGTAAGGAGCAGGGCTTGTAAAACCAAAGGTTGCTGGTTTGATTCCCTGCTATGGTACTGCTGTTGTACCCCTTGGGCAAGGTACTTAATGCGCAATTGCCTCAGTAAATAACCAGCTGTATAAATGGATAAAGTTATAACCTGCTGCATGTATGTGAGTCGCTGTGGATAAGCATATCTGCCAAATAACGATAATGTAATGTAATGTAAATCAGTAAAATAACGGAAGACTTCTGCTGTGTGAGGGATCGTTTTTCTGCTATGGGGGTACAAACACACTGGCGATGTGGTAAAGCCGGGGTTAAAGCTCTCGATGGAACACAGAAAGCGTGAGTGCACTCCGATAATTATACTTCACTCGCTGACTCCTCCCACCAGCCCCACTACAGCAAATGAAATTATAGCCGTCTGGATGGAGAGCAGGAATGAGACCTAAGCGGTATTGGATTATTTTAATATTACGCTGTTAAAGCGCATCGCTTACTTGGACGGGGATTAAAACTGAGGAGATAAAAGCAACACTGCACGGAGAGTGCGAGCGGCCTGCCTGAATGCGCTGCTGCTGCCCTTCGCCAGAGTGTGTGGCCTCAGCAGCGCAGAGCCGCCATTTAACCACAGCTCCACGCTGTGCTGCGCCCGACAAAAGGAGGTCAATCATCCAAATATCTGCCCTCTACGTCCACAGAATACTTGAGTGTCCAATTATCCCAAATGCACGCGGCTAATGGAGAGACGCGGTGAACGGAACAGTCTTCTCTTTCTGTCACAGAGTGCACTGAGCTTCCCGCTGCACAATGCCTGTATTCTTCCTCAATGCGCACCAGTGTGTGTGTGTGTGTGTGTGTGTGTGTACACACACGTGCACAGTCACACACACACACACACACACACACACACACACACACACACACACACACACCTCCCCCGCACTCTGCCAGCCCTGCACCCAACACTTTCTCCAGGCTGTGTGTGTGTGTGGACAGGGACAGTCTCTCCCTCTGGAAAACAAGCGAGGGCAGGGACTCAAACCCCCAGAGAGAGACAGCAGCCTGTCACCGGAGATCTGAGATGAGTTCTCTACCAAAGCTCTTTACCAGAAATCCAAAACACACAGCCAGGCCAACTCACTAAGAGATCTCACTAAGAACCATAAGAATGGAGGGGGGGCTGACTTCCTTCCCAAAAAAAGGCACAAATTACTTTTTTTCCTTTTCCTTAGAAAGAGCAGCAAAGGCAACAGCCTGTGCTGGTTTATTAAAACAGTGAGCTTTTTGCACTATACAGATAACCACTTTAAACAACTAGCGCTAGAATAGCACAGCTCAGCACAGCACAGCGTAACACAGCATAGCACAGCGCTTCGCTCTCCAGCAGGGGGTTGGGGGGAACTTCATAAACACGCGGGGAGCGCCCGGTCTGACTCACAACAGGAAGCCATTCCACACAGATTCCATCCGCGCGCCCTCTACCTACAGTGGGACGTCGGCTCCTCCGCCCCCGCGTCCGAGCAGAGCAGGCTCGCCCCCCCCAGGCATGAGCAATACCCCTCTCACACTGTTTTATTACGGTAAAGGGCTGTGAGAGGGACCGCTTCCCATACGAAATGATGCATATTTCGCTTCACTGCAAAGGCAGAGATTGGGAGAAAGGGAGAGGGAGGGGTATGGGGGAATAGAGAGATTGGGGGGGGTCTGGTGGGTGGAGGAGGGGCGAGTGAAACTGTAAATGGGGGCACGTAATGAGCGGCCTAAAAATACCCCCTCCCGGAGTTTTGGAATTGGGTTCCGATCGGGACGCCAGCATCCTGCCGAGGAGTGGGAGATTCCCCGCCCCCCCCCCCCCCCCCGGCGTTTGCCGGTGGGTCGGGTCGGCCGGCGCGGTCGGCCGCGGGTCACCCTGCCGCTTCCTGCTATTGAGCCCCGGGAGCAGCGCTGGGCCCCCCTTCGGCAAACGCCGCGGCGGACAGGAAGCTGTCACATGTGGGCCCGGGAGGGGGGGGGGGCGTTAGACGGAGCGGGGCTACTGGGGTGAGCAGGTGAGGCAGGACTGCTCCATTGTGGAGGCAGGGAAAGGCGAGGTTTGGACAGAATGAGGCGCGTTCTAGCTGGGACCGCAAACGTGACAAATCCAACCAGTATAAATTCTGCTAATATGAATACACATGAATCAGTGCAGTGCAGTGTTCATATCAATCTGTGGTTACTTTATTTTCCTGTGATTCAAGGAGACCAAGTCCCCTAGCTAATGCAACGCATACTTTCTAGCCTCAATGAAAGGAACAAATAAGAGAGAGGGACCCACTCCCAGGAGCAATGGTGGGGACATGTTAAACTTGAACGGTTGGTTCTCATCCAATCACACGTCACGGAGACCAACCAAGACGCCACATGGTCCAAGTCACCAGGCAACCTGCTGGAAGCTCAGCCCAGCGCACACCTCCACCAGCGCTGTGCCACCTTCCCCGAGGAACAATAGCAGGGGTCGGGGGTCGCGCTTATAAGGACGGAGCAGAGCCCCCGTTTTCCGCTTACCGCTTCCTCCTGAGCCGGCGGGCACAATGCCCTGCTCAAAGCGCTCCGAAACAATACCCTGTCCTGTCTGTGTCCACGGGACACCTACCGCGAGCGCACCCCCCCCCACACACAGCAGGGGCTCCTGGGGGACCCTCAGACCTCCTCCCGCTTGGCACGGGAGGCACAGCCTGACATCCTCCCAGTCAGAATAATTCCCACAGAGCTCTTTTCTGTACTTTTCCATCCAGCTTTCATTTTTGCACTGCATTTTGTGTCATTTTTATGTGTGTGCAGAACAGAAAAGTTCAAATGTTTATCCAGGGCTTGCATGTGAAAATCAGGCTATCTATAAAGTTTTATGGGTATTGAATAAACTACATTACCTTACATTATTGCCATTTAGCAGATGCTCTTATTCAGAGTGACTTACATAGGTTACAGTTTCACATTATCCATTTATACAGCTGGATATTTACTGAGGCAATTGTGGGTAAGCCGCTTGCCCAAGGGTACAGCAACAGTGCCCCAGCAGGGAATTCAACCAGCAACCTTTCGGTTATGAGCCCTGATCCTTACCACTATGCTACAGTGCCAATATAAATAGATATATTTATATAAAAAAAAACAGGTAAATCAGGTTACCAGTTTTACAACAGGTGACATCTATAAAAAGAAGGCGAGTCTGAGTATGCCTTATCATGGAACACCGGAGACCTTTTCTTAGGGTCAAATAACATCATATTACGGCTACATTTCCACCACAACCTCACATATTCCACGGAGACACAAAGAGGAGTGTAATGACACCTGCAGTGTTGTTGAACCATCTTTTTTTTCTCCATGCGGGTCTCTGGATATGGACTGTTGAGTAATATCAAAGCACAAATTTACTCATCAACAACCGACAGGCAGCGGGGCTGGCGATTTTTATTTATAATCACAAACCGGTATATCTGGCCTTGCTCGTTTCTGCATTTACTCAGCAGTTTGCCAGGCGAGCCCCGGGTGAAGACAGGCTCGAGGCACGTCTGCGTCTGTCTCGTGCGAATGCTGGTGACGTACGGTGCCAACACCAGTCACAATACTGCAAGTCTTAACACCAGAACCAGGATTGCTATGCCTCGAGTGGATCCGTAGCACTTCACATCAGGGATTTATTGTGACCGACAGGCCCCATGTGAAAAACAAAAGGAAAGCGGAGGTTCTCCTGGAGTCTTACCGAAGCAGAATTCAGCCTTTGGTCTCAGCTTGGTGGCGTCGCTGACCTGAAAAGCAGGACAAAAAAAAAAAAAAAAAAAAAAAAAAAAATAAAAATAAAGACCGAGGGAAAACAACACACAACAAACCCCTGCTCCCCGAAATGCAGACAAACACGTTCCTAAGCCCTAACCTGGCAATTAGCCACTGAAACTGAACCCTGGTCTCGTCTGCACGCCACTGACCTTGGAAATGTAGGTGAGCTTGAGGGAGCCCACATTCTCTGCCCCTGTGGGAAGGTTCTGCAAGAAAAAAAACAACAAATGTGAGGTTGGAGGTCAGAGGTCAGATGTCACAGGTCAGGAGCAGCTTATGTTGCTGATACAAGGTCTGGTTCAAGGACATCTCCCTCTTCAAGTGCAGCTAAGAAACCCTGGGCTGAACTGGACGGCTAATGTCTTATCATCAGATTCCCAATTCTGATGAAATCATCTCAGTGATGAATAAGAGTGTGCGGGTAATAGAGTCCTGTTGGTTGGCTGCACACTGTAGGAACCGATGAGGCTTTTTTCCTGTGCCCAAAGCTAGCAGTGTGAGTTTCAGTACTTCTACAGAAGAGAAACATCTTATTTAAAAAAAAAAGAAAGCTCACACCAGTGAATTTCGGCACAGCAAGAAAACCATCATCCTCTATCTCTGCACACAGTTTCCTGTTGAAATACAGGTTCCACAACTGCCTCAGGAAGTCTGTTTTTATACCGTTACAAAAATGCAGTTACCACCTGCCCGGTCAAAATCAGTTAAACAAGCTTACTGCCAAACAAATACCATATATTCATACTAAACAAACAGATGCCTAACGTTAATTCTGAGAGGAGCCCGTCCAACAGGCACAGAGGGAGCGTCCCCACTGGCACGCCTTTGCAGTAGGTCAGCTATACCATAGGCGAGGCGGGGTTGTTTCCACAGCAAACAGATCACAGTCAGCAGCACGTCTGCCAAACCCCAGCATCCGACGGCACGCTGGCCCGGCGCCCGGGGGAAGTAAGGCATGTTTATCCTACGCTGTCGTATGACATCAGCGTCCGCCCGCCGGCGCTCGGAACACGGCTCGTTTTTACGGGCTAGTGGACGCAGGAATTACTACCAATTTATTTATGTAAGTGTGCGCATAAACACAGAGGGGAAGGACAAGGTTTGCTGGGAAGAGCACTGGGCACAGGCTCTCATTAATATCTGGACTGTGCTATTCAGGGGCAGCGGTGTTGCACAGTGGTAAGGAGGGGGGCTCGTAACTGAAAGGTTCCTGGTCGAATTCCCCGCTGGGGCACTGCTGCTGTACCCTTGGGCAAGGTACTTAACCAACAATTGCCTCAGTAAATACCCAGCTGTATAAATGGGTAATATGAAAACTGTAGTGTATATAAGTGGTTCTGGATAAGAGCAACTGCTAAATGCCAGTAATGTAATGTAATGACTCGCATGCAGTCTTGGACTACCTGGATATTCATTCTGGAATGCTGAGGGCAGCAGTGTGGCATAGTGGAATGGAGTGGAGTGGGGCTCACAATTGAAGAGTTGCTAGTTCAATACCCCACTGCATAAGGTACCGAACCCAAAACTGCTTCAGTAAATATCCAGCTATACAGATGGATAAAACTGTAACCTATGTCAGCTGCTCTGGATGAGACTAAATGACTACAATGCAATGTATGTTCAACCATCAAAGAGATGGGGGCTACCACCAGGACAGGATGACGAGACACTGAAGGGAAAATGAGAAAAGATGCTTACAGATTACACAAAAGCAGCCAAGCAACCTGCACATTTTACGATTCAGTGGTGGTTACTGTCCAGGCCACATGCAGGAGATACTAGAGTGGAGCAGACCACAAAGCCCAGCTAATCTCAGCAGCTGCAGCTGACAGCACACAGTCAAATCTATCTGCTCTGGGTGCATTTCTTTCTGCCTTCTGCTATTCATACAGCACGGTCTTCATATCATAGATTGTTACATGAGAAGGGCGCACAGAGCTAAGGCAGCTTCGTTAATTGCTGTAAACAGGAAGCTTAGCTAAGAGCTCACTTCTCATTTGCTGTACCGACCTGGAGAATCAAGGTGGGCGGGGACTACAAGGGATTGTGCAGCCAATCAACTGCAGGGCTACTGTTTACATTTTCATGAGCAGAGGACTAGTCTGGCCATTTGACCAAGAGACCGAGGTTAACACCTCTATCCTTCTGGTAGGTGCCACAGTATCTTTAACAGCTGCAGAGTGAGGACCTTAGTTTAACATCCCATCTGAAAGATGGCACCTTCTTAAGCACACTCCAATGGGGCGTTAGATTTCCCTAGTGCAGAGTGAATTGTGCCCCCTATTGGCCCAAGGACACCTCTTCCAGCAGCAACCTGGTTTTCCATAACAGGTCTCTCATCCGAGTTCTAACCAAGGCTAGCACCACTTAGCTCCAGCTCTCTGGCCTGAGAATCACAAAGGTTGCTGTATGGCTGCTGGCACCAGCAGGACTCTGGTTTATCAGTTGCACATTGGAAGGGGGGGGGGGGGGGGGTGAACAGCACGCTCTAAAAGTTTCTAAAAATCTTTGTAGATAGGGAAAAGAACAGAGGTGAATTATTTAAAGCCAAGAGCCGCATTAATAAAAGATGCTTTGTACTGGATCGCCAGTTGGCCTGACCACATCCAACGCTGTCCAAATTTTCTGCACTGATCTCTCAGTCTCAGAGCGGGGATTCTGTCTGTCCGAGCATACCGCCTACAGTGCCCATGCACACACAGGGAATACCTCAACAAACGGCCGCTGGAGTCACTCAAAAATCATCTGTTGCTCGGATGGATTTACAGTTTTGCACCAAAAATTCATATGTGAAATCACAACCACAACATTACATTACATTACATTATTGGCATTTAGCAGATGCTCTTATCCAGAGCGACTTGCCTAAGTTACAATTTTTACATTGGCGTCCATTTATACAGCTGGATATTTACTCGGGCAATTCTGGATTAAGTACCTTGCCCAAGGGTACAGCAACAGTGCCCCAGTGGGGAATGGAGCCAGCAACCGTTCAGTTAGTCCTGCTCCTTACCACTGTGCTTCGCTGCACCAGCCAGAAAGCGTGAGTTCTGCTCCATGCATAAGGTAGGGGGGCTTGGTCTACTCAAGTTACAGGAAAATACAGCAGTCACAGATTCAAACATTTACAATTTAGAGATTGGTTGAATTTGTTGACAGTCATTTTCATTAACTCACCACACGGTAATGTGCACACAAAATCATCGATCAGCTAATTACTTACAAGCGTAACTACAAACTCAATACCGCAGCTACATATAGCCAACTTTATAGCTACTTTTCTGTGTCTGAAAATTGCACACCCTGGTGGGATGTTGTCTGCATTAGAACGCTGTGTAAAACAACGTCATCGTGTCCGAGTACAACATGGCTCACAAGCAGTGAGTGGCTGGAAACACACGGACGTGTGAGCTGTGTTCTGAATACAGAAGGAAAACCTACAGGACTGAAGGAACTTCAACAATGCTTTGCCTGAGGGCACACAGTGCAGTTCAGTGAGACTGAGGTATGGGGAAGGGGATGCCCCCTCCACGGGAATACAGAACTGAGGTATGGGGAAGGGGATGCCCCCTCCACGGGAATACAGAACTGAGGTATGGGGAAGGGGATGCCCCCTCCACGGGAATACAGAACTGAGGTATGGGGAAGGGGATGCCCCCTCCACGGGAATACAGAACTGAGGTATGGGGAAGGGGATCTCCCTCCAATGGAATATAGAACTGAGGTATGGGGAAGGGGATCTCCCTCCAATGGAATACAGAACTGAGGTATGGGGAAGGGGATGCCCCCTCCACGGGAATACAGAACTGAGGTATGGGGAAGAGGTCCCATGCCGCTGGAATATACGAATCAGGAATGGGTAAAGGGTCCCCCCCCCTATTTATATAGGATTGACGCATGTGGGTTTGCAGGTGTGCAGGCATGAACGCATGCTTGTGTGGCTGCATACCCACACCGACAGAGAAAACACCGCAACCCAGACTCCATCAGCTCCCCACACCACTTTGATGGGTAACAGTGGTTTGATCCAACCGGAGAATCAATCTCCGTATTGCCCAGGATTAGGAGGTAAAGCACACTGGCCTCAGAAGTTAGTCATCTATCGACCCTCGTGAGTTTACACTGCGGCGCACAGCCTACACACACTGCATCCGATTTATTTCTGCCGCCTCCTGACACCTGCAGTCAAGCAGACACATATTTGCGCAGACACCGCTTCCCCAGGGAGCTGCTGTCATGGTACATGGGTTTTTCGTTTAGTGTGGGTTTCCTTAATTCAGAAAAAAGCGGGGTTAGCCGTGTCACATATCTAACCCACAGCCGCACATATCTAAACCCCAGTTCTCTGTTCCTACTTTTAGCCAATCTCGAATGGGCCGATCTGCCAGACTTCCTGAGCTGTTCCTGGGTGCGTTTTGTTTTTTTTTCCACCGTCTGCCTGGGTGAGACTGGCGCATGCCAGGTGCCAGGCGCATGTCCTACCTTACATTATTACATTACTGGCATTCTGCAGAGACTCTTACCCAGAGCGACATATCTGTTACAGTTTTTTACAATGTTATCCATTTATACAGCTGGATATTTACTGAGCCGATTCTGGTTTAATTACCTTGCCTAAGGGCACAGCAGCAGGGAGTCGAACCGGCAACCTTTCGGTTACAATGCCTGCTCCTTAACCACCATGCTACACCAGCCCGCCGCCTTACCTGTGGGTTGTCCATGTACCACACCAGGCTGCCCTCCACCGTGTCCAGGATGAAGTAGCGGCGCAGGAACTTGCCGCTGTTCTCATTCTCCTCAATGTCCAGGAAGCCACAGATCCGGTTCTGCCGATCCACGTAAGGCATCTCCGAGCCTGCACATTCCACTGCTGCGGGCCAGAGAGAGAGAGAGAGAGAGAGAGAGAGAGAGAGAGAGAGAGAGAGAGAGAGAGAGAGAGAGAGAAAGAGAGAGAGAGAGAGAGAGAGAGAGAGAGAGAGAGAGAGAATGAGTCCGGGGGGAGCAGCGCAGCGACTCAGAGCGCCTCCGGCTCTCAGCTCTGCATCACGAGCAACAGGTCGTCGTGCCTGCCTCGAGCTAGGCCCCGCCCCCCCTCTCCCCTCCGCCCGCGCACTCCGTGACTCAAAGGCCACGGCCCCGCCCCCCCCATCTCCCGCTCCCCGCTCACATCTGGCACGCACTCCCTCTCTCCGGGGACGGAAGCTCATTAGCGCTTTCAAACGCCGATCGTCCGCGGCCGTCCACTTCAGATGTGAATAACCGCCCCCGCCAAAACCGCTTTCGACGTGACTAAAGCGAAGCGGGGGGAGGAAAGCTAAATCTAAAGCGCCGCGCTGCACGACGCTCCCCTCCGCTCCCATCCCCTTCTGCATGCACCGGAGCGGCGTTTCAGCGCCTCCGGTCACCGGGGGGGAGGGGGGTAACTCAGATCAGAAGATCCCTTTAATCCGGCTGGATGCCCGGCTTTACAGCCAGTGTGCCTGCAACGAGAGTTCCGTGCAAAGTCCGCATACCGGCCGGGAGAACAATGGGCCCCGCGGCCGGCGTGACAGAGACGTGTCAGAGACAGAGAGAGCGCGAGAGACTGTCCCAAGGTCAGCTCAGCACTGTAAACATCAGAACCACCCTGGCGTTACAGCCGGTCTCTCCGCCGTTCGCTGACAGGGACTGGTTACACTTTCACCCTGGTAAATACAAATATGCTATTTTTGCATACAGGGTGACAGACTCACTGCAGTGCTACTGCTTATGATGCCAGGAGTCAAAAGTCCAGCAGTAAAAATCAGAAATCACTCTGAATGCTAGGACAAAACATAAATGGGGCCCCAACATCGTGGGAAATGGGAATTACAAATTAAAAAGACTGTACAAGCTTCTTAAGTATTTTATTCTCCTCCAAGGCCAATTAAAAGTCACAAATATTGGCTCTCACTATAAGTTCCAATGCACTTGGCTAAATCACCAAGCTCTCGGTTCAGCTTCACCTGATCAGGCAAAGTTTAGGGTCTGGTGGCTACGAAGGTGAGCTTTTGGCTGTCTGACGGTGTCAGACCTTACTGTCTTTACAATGGGTGAAGGAGTGAGAGAATAACTGAGCGGGCGAGTCAGTCAGTCAGTCTTTCAGTCAACTATTTGACTCAGTCAGAGTTAGCCCACTCCCTCAAAGCTTCCACCAAAAAAACCATGTGTTTTTCTTCCTCCTTCTTGAATGAAGTAGGGGCCATGTCCGCACAAGCCTGCTTGCTTTTGCCCTCTACATGCACTTGTCAGTGAAGTCTTTCGCGATGTGATACGCGGCCCGTCACGCTGTTCGCAGGAGCTGGCAGGAGTTACCGCCATTGCAAACAGGCCTCACTGGAGGCGGCGACATCATGCGTGACACCGAGCGCAGCTATTCGCCGCGGGGGTCTGCCGTCCCACGCACCCCTGGCCAGAGTACCACGACCAAAAAAGGCAAAAAGGGCAAAGGCAAAAAAAAAAAAAAAAAAAAAGGGAAAAAGGGATTTTCAGTGCAGCAGCAGTGAGAGAAACACAATACACAGCTTTGTGTATGATCACATTCTGCCATCCCACGCACAGCTTCGAAACCTCAACCTAAATAAATAAATTAATTCCGCCTCTCGCCGGTACCGAGTTATAAGGTCAGAGCGTGGTGGACTTATTCTAAAGCGCTGCCGGGAGACGGGGGCGAAACCCAATGAAATGAAGGAAACCAAGGGCAGAAACGCCAGCGAAGATGAATTTAGCGAAGGTAGTCTCTGGGGGGCGGTAAGCTGAAGGCCTTGTCTATGCACCCCTGTGAGATGCATTACATTTACAATTTTTACATGTTATCCATTTATGCAGCTGGATATTTACTGAGGCAATTCTGGGTTGACCTTGCCTAAAGGTACAGCAGCACCCTGACTCACTCTCCCTTTGGCTCTGTCACTGCTCTGACTCACTCTCCCTTTGCGCTGACTCTCAGTGCCTGTATTGACTCTCCAGTCCCTGCCGTGACTCCCCCTTTCCCACAGTCCCTGCCGTGACTCCCCCTTTCCCCACAGCCCCTGCCGTGACTCCCCCTTTCCCCACAGCCCCTGCCGTGACTCCCCCTTTCCCCACAGCCCCTGCACAGTCTCACAGCGGCAGTGCCCCAGCGAGGAATCGAACCGGTTACGAGCCCTGCTCCTTACCACAATGCTGCAGTCAGGGAGCGTTCTGCCAGGGCTCCTGCTCTGGCGGGAGAGCGTCGTGCCCTCCACGCTGCGAGGTTAACGCTGCCGAAAGCTCTAACATGCACGCTGCATTATGGGTGTGCGGAAGCAGAGAGGGAACAAGCGCCTTCCTCCCCCATACTGCGGACCCGGCGAGCCCCACTTCCCGACCCAGCGTTTCACACGAAGCAATGCGTCTCGCCCGTGTGTCACGTCCCGCCAGCACGGGAGGGCGTGGGCGAGGAAGGGCGCCTTCACGAACCAAGAGAGGAGCAGCCACTTGGATAAAAGGCGGGAGAGGCTCAGAGCCCTCTCAGCAGCGCTCCAACCCCAAGGACAAAGACACCAGTGTGCCCGGCGCAAAGTGACGCCAGGGCCTGCCCGAGGCATGGCAGTGGATGGTTGGCGTGGGCGTATGAGGGCGACCAATAGGGGCGTGCTTTTCAAAATAACCTGACACTTGAATATTACATGTCGTATAAATCCATTACATACTGTATGAATCCAAATCCCCTATCCAGCTGTATAAATGGATAGAGCTCTAACCTACATAATTCACTCTGGATAAGAGCATCTGCTAAATGACAATAATGTAATAATGTAATGGAGAGTAATGTATATGCCACTGCCCATACACATACTCACTGTATGAAATTCCAGCTCTGTTTGAGATGAGTATGACTAACAGTAAAATAAAACACCAACCAACTCACACTTCCAAGCAGGAATATCATTAACATCAGTGAATTATCTTTCCTTTTATGTGGGGGTCTTTTTTTATTTTTTTATTTTTTTACATTTTTTTGGTTCATTATCAAGCTTCTGGACATTGACCCAAGTAGTTTAGCAGTGATCACGTATGTAGAATGCGTAGAATATGCAATTAATCGCACACGCCCCTCCCTACAGACCACGCACCTCGTCCCCATTACCGGACACTCCAGCACTCGCACAGAAAGGTCTCGCCTTCCGCACTGTCCGTCCTGGGGCTACAGCGACAGCTGGCTTAAGCACAGCGGCGGAGGGGTCAGAGTGGAAACGCGCTGTGCCCAGATCAGCGGGGGTGTGCGGCCACCGGGCCGGCCCTTGGCGTGGGCGTTCGCGTCCAGCCCTCTGCTGTGAGAGACGGCTTTGTCCTCCGCGGGGCCGCACGGAGGAGTGCACAAAGGAGTGACACGCTGCGAGTACTTCTCCAACTTGAGCCGGGAGAGAGACAAAGAGGGATCTATTTCCAGCGAGAGGTTTGTTGCCGGCTCGCCGAACCCCCCCCAGTCGGGAGGAGCGGCCGTGAGCGCGATTTCAACAGAGACCACGCAGGAGAGAGCAGACAAGAGACAGAGTGTCTGACAAGTTTGGTCAGGCTCTCCCCGGCGCAGCTCACTCGCTCGCTCACTCCCTGTGTGCGCTTCTCTCTCTGTCTCTGTGTGTGTGTGTGTGTCTCTCTCTCTCCCCCTCTGTCTCTGTGTGTGTGCCTCTCTCTCTCTGTCTGTCTCCAGTGCCAGAGTCAGAGTTCCTGGATCTGCTAAACCTGCAAGGAAAACTTTCAGACTGCTATTGAAAAGCTGACCATCCCTGGGCTCTTGGGCACATCTCACAACTTTCTAATGTCTTGACAGTTATTGAAGGGATATGTTTTAAACATGCTTCCCAGATCTGGTGTGCCAAAAACTCTGATCTGACGATCAGACTTGCAGACACATGTCTCCCTGGCACCATCAACCAACTCACGCTTTTTCCCCCCTGCACTTTAATGCTGTCTCAGACAGAAAAAACGGGGGTGAAATGAGCCGTGCTTGCATGCCGGTCAGACATGAAAGGTTTCACAGAATACAGACGCAATGCTCTGTGAAGAAGTGCCACTGCTGTTCACAGACAAGGCACAGTCCCGCGAAGGGCGGAGAGGGAGGGGGGTGGAGGGGGCGGGGGGCATTCCGCACCATTCCGTTGTGACCTACTTTAACGAGAAGCGCAAACATACAGGAGCAAGACAGTTCTGTCCCCTGCATGTGACAAGCCATGGGTGACCAGTGCTGTGAGGCAACAGGCTTTGGTCAGCTAGGTATGAACATCTCCTAAAACATGACAAACCGTTCACATCTCCCACTGGAGACATGTGAATTTATCTCAATGCTCCGAGTCTCATTGCTGGTACTGACTATCAGCCCCTGCTGTCACTCCCTCTTTCGCTCAGTCCCAGCTGTGACTCCCCCTTTCTCACAGTCCCTGCTCTTGACTCCCTCTCTCCCCCTCTCTCAGTGCCTGCACTGACTCCCTCTCTCCCCCTCTCTCAGTGTCTGCACTGACTCACTCTCTCTCCCTCCTCTCTGCACAGCTGTGACACAGGCCCAGCCCCCTCAGTCTCACGGCTGCCTGCACACACATCCTCCAGGGATTACACATTTTGCTTTCTCTTTTTTTCTTCCTCATTTCATCAGAGAGAGAGAAAGAAACAAGAGTGGATATAATGACCTTTCAGCCCTCCCAGCCAGGTGTAATCACACAGCCATGTGTACACACAAACACACACACACACACACACACACTCAGACAGGGCTGATCTCAACACTGATTCGTGACTCTGCCTTAACAAACAGCCCCATCACATCGCAGTGTTTGTGCAAGAACAATACACATGATGTGGTCCACGCTTGCAACATCTCCAGCTTTATTGCATGAAACATTTAAAAGGATTTCATAGACAAGCAAAACAATGACGTGAGTGCAAAGGATCGCAAAGGCATTCGTGTTAGATAAGCGCTGCCACCTTGTCTCTCTCTTTAACCACAAATGGTGGGATCTTGCGTAGGCTGCCCCCGAGCTGCCTGCACAGACTTCCTCAGAAACCAGGTAACACTCCGGATCCTCCGTAACCGATCGCACCGGCCTGCCGCCTGTACAAACTGCAGCCGAAATAAACTCAGATAAACAGCCGTTACATTTATTTCCATTCTTCTTCATCTGTCCTGGCTGGACTGCATCCAAAAAAAAAAAAAAACAAGTAACAAGCTGTCAAGTGGCCTCAGGGCATAAGCTCAACCTTGTTTGGTGCGGGAGCAGGTCCTTGGTTAAGGTTTGCATCAATATTTCCATCGACTGTAGCCCGAGAGCTGGGTGTCTCACGGTGTCACGGGCAGGCCTGGCACTCCCAAGGTTTAAATGATCATCTCCCCGGGCATATGCAGGCCTTCCATGAATAATAAACATCTGTTTAGACAACAAAAACCTTGCCGGAGGTTGGAAAGTCTACAGTCAGCAGCGATATATCTTCATTCGCCGACCTCAAAATGTCCCATCCCTTCAGTGCCGTCTCGGCTGAGGAGAGACTCGTAATTGTCCAGGGAGCAGATCAGGTATGTAACATTTAATTATCTACCTTCGTGTAAGGCCACTGCTTGTGGCTACCAGCCACTGAGCCAGCAGGTTCCTCTGTCCACGCTGTCAGATTAGATGTTGGAATCTGACGACTCAGTGACACCAGTTTGTCCCCTCATTAGCTAAAACATTCTGGGGTCAGGCTAAAACTGACCTGTCCACTCAGTGATGCCAGAGTGGCGCTGACTGATCTTAGTTTAAACATTACCATATCAAAGCGGAGCGGCCACCAGTGGTGGACGCAGATTCTGATCAACGGGTGGGACTCACTTCTGATCTTTATCAGAGAGCAGGTATAACTGCATCTGATTTAAGGAGGATCCTGTCAAACAGGTCTGACCCACAGGGGAAGGTTCCGTTACCCAGAAGCGTGACAGACCCGCACAGTGATGGGGTCGGGATGTCCCTTCCATCGTCACTGTTCTGAAGGGTGCAATACCAGACCTTCAAACCAGGGCCTTTAATTAAAGCCTGGTTCACTACATTGCATTACATTCTTACTGTCATTGTCATTCATTAACACAACGACCACTCCTGCAACTACAACTGGAAGAATCACAATTTACTCCCGATGACTGATTTGATGCAACCCATTCCTTGAATCTCAGTTCAATATTTAGGAACTTTTCCTACATGCAGTGCATTTATATTCAACGTTGCAAACACAGAGCAGTTTGCTCTTCTTTTTCAATGAAACTACAGTGTTGTGTGGTATAGTAACTCCTCAGCAGAAAAGATGGCCAAGTCATCCACCTCTCCACACACCCCTCCTTCTTGGTCAACGCTCCATTCCAGAGAACATGCCATTTCATTCCTTATATACATTTCTGCTTGGTAAAATGTTGCTTGCATTAAAAAAGGAAATCTTAAAGTACATTCTAAATTACGTCTGACCAAGGGTATGTGTGGGTGGGCCTGGAAAAGCCAAGGTCACTTACCCTCAGCAAACCACAGTTAAGCCTCACCATACACATGTTAAACAATGACACACCAGAACAATCTCTAGGGGCAGGCAAGAAACCATGACAAAATGCTTTACTGTAAACTGAACGTAGGGCAAGAAGGGAGGCAACGCAAACCGTCAGGAATATCTACTTCTTTGCCTAACTGCTGAAATGAGGCGAAAACACAACCTTGTGTCTGACTCTTGAGGTGATCAACGGAGTAGAGGAAAGGGGGCTGAAATGCAAACGTAGCGTTAACTAGGTTGGTGCTAACTTAAGCACATAACTTTCACGACAAATTGTTTGGCTGAAGTACAGAGCTAGCAAGTTGGCTAGCTTTCCGAATTTATAAAAGAGTGTTACTAGACAACTTTTTAGTAACACTAGGGGGTGATCACCAACGAAACTATAATGTTACACCCTACCTTAGCTGACGTTGGCTAACGGTAAAAAAAAAAAAAAAATCAGTCCAAACACGACCTAGACACCTAACTAGCCGGCTAGCTACGTTTGGGCACAGGTTACGTAGGAAGTCTGCCAGACCTACTGGTCGATCATTAGCTAGCTACCTGAAACAACTAGCCACGATTGCTGATGGCATTTTCCCGCAGTTATCAGAGTGCACATTCACGACAACTTTTCATATTGCGTATAACTAATCCAGTTAGCTAGAAAATCGGGTGGCCAGACAAAATTTTTCTCCTACTGAATTATTCTAGATTGTTGGACCAACGTTACACGGGTAGTTAACTATCGGAGGTATTTTTATAAAACAGATAGCTAGCTGGCTAGCTACGTTTAATAAACATGGTGACTCACATCAAGGTATTTCAAGCACTCACAAACAAATATTTGAATACTATGCGACTGTTAACTAACCTTAACTTCTGTAGCACAAATAATGACTGTCTGCGAACTTCGTATTTAGTTAACGTAGTTTACCCCGCTAATGTTAAGTTATCCGTTTTACATGCTAGCTAGCCAACGATCCACAGCTAATAGTTGAAGTGTACCAACGGGCTAGACAACAGTAACAGCTAACTAACGGTAATGAGCTAGCTAAAGTATAACTAACATGAACCAGGCCTTTGAAGGCTGAGAACTGTGTTTATTACCGTCTGTCTCTCACACACATATATTCCCAGATCGTCGGCTAACTACATTTGTGTGGTAGTATTAGCATACACGAATTATAGGCAGATAGCTGCACCGTCTAAGAGTAACATTAACTTATTCTTTTACTAACATTCCCCGAAAATCCCACTGGACTTATAAAAAAACACCCATGTACCCAGCTGTTCCAGCTGTACAGTTAGCTAGCCACTTACTCAGTTAAGTTCTTCGGAAAAGCTTGATAGCAGCGAGAGCAATCCACCCAGGTCCAGTGATCCGTGTCTCAGCCCATCTCCTCGTTTCATACCTATCCCAACAGGGTGGGAACGAAGGGGGCGGGGGTTGTGGATGGAAATGCCTTTTTTACCCTATGCCGGAAGACCTTTCGCAAAGGATGATGGTACATGTTGTAGGTACAGCATGGTACTTCTTTGCCGTTATTTAGAAGGGTTTTTATATATATATATATAAAAATATGTATATATATGTATATTTCGCGAGGATTTCACAAACCCTAAATAGCCTCGATCCAAGGTTAAATAAAACAATAATGAAAACAGGAATCGCTTACGTATGTGATTTTATCTCTTATTATCTTTATGATGTTTGTCAGGTTATCTATTTAACTTATACTCTGCACCATGCAAAACCAGCAGGCTGGAGTTAAGAAGGAAACATTGCTGGTGAGTAACAGTGGCCTTGCCTCGTGCACCATCTTGTCCACCACTGCTGTAATAAAATAAATAAATAAATAATAATTAAAAAAAAACATAACTGCAGGGCACCCTTAGAACCCACAGGCCTATCTATTTCTAAGAGAAACGTGAGGCATGCCATACATGCTAGGCATGCTATAAAGCTACTAGGGCATTCAAAAACATCTATGTTTCCCTGTAGATTAGATGCATGTGGCAGTTCTCCAGTGGTAAAAGCAATAACATTTGTCATGGTGTGTGGAACTGGACCAGCTTATGGGCTTCACAGCTGACATGTTATAATTGAATAGCTGAAAGTGTTATCATCCATAAATACAAGAACACATCCAACCTCCACAGTAAGAAGAAAAAAAAACATCAGTGGAACAATTGAGGTCTGTTTCACCTTTTCAGAGATAAGGGGATTTCCCCACCACACTACATGATTTCTGTACGAAATGAGTTCAGCTCATGTGAAAAGCATTTCCCTATACAGACTGTGCGCTCTTTGTGAGGATGTGAGCACAGTTCAGGTGATGGACCGTGGAGTGTGAGGTGTGGGAACACTGAGGCACCTGTGTGTTCAGGGGCGGCAAAAAGTAGCAAACTCTGTGGTCCAGATGAAACAAAATGTCATTGTAGCATCGATCAGTTACACAGCTATAAAAAACATAACACCAATCAAACGCTGATAGCTGTTCAGTGAGGAGACAGACAGTTTTGTTGTTCATTGTGGGCAATTTGCAATTTGCAGAGGCATTAAACGTTGGATAGGATCCCGGCATAATATTCACATGGAGTGGAAACACTGCACAGTGATGGAGGGCCAAGGTGAGTAAGCAAGACAATAATTTGTATTTATTTATTGGTTTATTTTGCTGTTTAACAGACCCCCTTCCAAGGTTATCAGGGCAGGACACATCTAGTGCATTCCTAAAAGGAATGGACAAGAGCACAAGTATAGAATATCTGTAATAAAAAGAAGGTTTTCAGCATACAAACATGCCAAGTCACTCATTGGTGCGGATCACATATTCTCACGTCAGTGCATACGCATTTGCAAAAACATCTGCACCGCTCAAAATCTTCATATTCATATGGCTCTAACACAACTATTTCTGAGGGAAACTGCCAGAATGGTTTAACTCTCAGTACAGGTATGGGGTATGCCCTGCCAATCCAAAACCACTTGATGGATGGCACATCTACCAGCCTAATCAGATAACAAATTGGTGGTTATGCATCCGATCAGATTTATATCGATCTGACCAGATCTGTATCCACAATCAGTTATTTCATGCGGCAGTAACACCAGTATTACTTATCCATACGGTATTGTGATGGAATATTCAAGCACAGCACCAAAGGCCTCACTTCCTGAATGGCAGTCAGCCCATGTGAAAATACAGATCATACTGAGCAGCAAAGCTTCCTTTCCCTCAAACTGTACTGCTCTCAAACAATAACAATGAAACATATTTAGCAAGCAGGGAAGCTATTTTCAGACAGGCTGAGCCAGTGCTGATGTTTAAGCAAACTGTCCTTGGAGCATTTCACCAGCTTTGTTAGGGGGAACATACAGTACAAATAAAACATAAACTCGAGCTGAATTCCAAAGATCATCCCAAAGATTCATCAAGGTTTCCTTTGTTGCAGAAGGCATTTCACCTATTTATCCTTACTCTGTGATCTCTTATTTCACATTTGAACAAATCACGGTTTTATCTGAGGTAGCATCAGCTGTTCTAAAGCTTGAGATCTGAAGCACTATTCAGTTAGACTTGGCACTAGGGTTTGAGTCATGCATCATAAGATGTTTCATGTATAGCTATAAACCTGTGAATCAAGGGAGTGAAGTCCTTGACCTTGCTTTTGTTGCCATTTCTTTCAATCAATTTAACATCTAACATGCACCCTGCAATCCATTTCAATGCAATCCAGAGAATGAGTGAAGTGCTCTCATTCAAAGGTACAAAAACGGCACCCCTCCCAGGACCCGAACCCACATCCTCAGATCAGAAGTTCAGTGCCCTAACCACACATAGAGACACGATCTATTTGTTTAAAATCCCTCAGACCTTTATCCTTTTGCGGCATGCTGACCCCTCTCCCCCCCCAACTGCAAAGGTACCTTTGTTTTCACAGCTGATCAGTGTGTGAGCCTCCTCAGCACAGCACAGAACAGTGCAGTCAGCGCTTTCCGGTGCTCGGTTATGGCGGGGCGTCTCGGCAGCACAGTGGCAAAGCCACCTTGGCTACATTTACAAAAGCCACCAACAGCCTGTCACAGCGCCAAGAACCCAGGTTTAACGCAAACCACAGTCATTTCGGTGAAACATTACCTCGGTTTCACAGGCTTACTGTTATTACTGCCATTTTTATGCCAATATAAAACCTTGAAAGTTTTTATATTGATAATAAACCTTGAAATTATGTTCAAAGTTTTGAACGAGTTAGATTGGAAAATGAAACCCTGGATGAGTGTTTGAAGTGTTATAAGGGTTCATTGGTACATGCCGGGTGCGTCCAATGACATACGTTTGGGGAGTTTCAAGGTGCCCTTTATTAAAAAAAAACAGTGCTGTGTATGCTTTCTTGCTCCCAGAGTTGACGGAATTATGGTTAAGTGAGAATTCCAATTGATCATAGTTAATGTGCACTTTTCACCTCTATGCAATAAAGCTGACATGTTTTAGAACGGTCTTGTGTGTGTGTATTTTTGTGTGTGTGGTGGGGTGGGGATATTGGGGTCATGGGTGTGTTGCCCCCACCTTTCCCCTACCATGTTTCTTTGTGAGCTTAGGTGTCCTTCACTGTACAGACGTCACATTAGGTCTGTGTGTCAGCCATATTTAGCTCTCTAAATGTGTTTTTCTAAACAAGCACTGTCCAGGAGCTGGTGTGTTTATGTAGTCTTCATTACAGATAACAGGCCCAACGCTCACACTCCAGCTCATTCTAGTCAAAACACGAATGGGTTTCTTCACCTCTGTTGTCCAAAGGTGCTGAAAGTATTACATTTGCATCATAAATGATTTAAAAATTGATTTCCAGAAATGCCTACAGTAAAAACCCGTCTTGCTCCAAGGTTTCTCGTCCATGACCAAAAATGTTTGATTTCATTCTGCCACCTAGTGGTCGAAGGGCACACAACAAAATGTGAGGCCATGCTTCAGAAAGCCTGGAGCGCCTCTTAGGAGAGGTTACCCATGCATGCTCTGAGAATATGCAGAATAACGTTTTAGCACAAGCGTACATTTGTTTGCTAGCAGGTGATTTACAGGTATCCTCACCTGAAGAGAGAAGCCCTTTTAATTCCCCCATGAGAGAGACTCTGCACTGAAAGTAGAGTCTGCTTTGATCTGCAGCATTAGTATTGTACTAAGGCTCTTACATGCCATTGTGGAATTATTGACATAAACTAATGCAAAGCCTTCAGATCATATCTCACTCTGGAGCATTACATGCAAATAAATTTTAATCAATGAATAATTTATCTGCAGTGCCCACACCATTCTCCAGGTCTTTTAGCTTGCAGCTTACATTACATTACATATCATCATTTAGCAGGTGCCCTTGTCCAGAGTGACTTACATAGGTTACAGTTTTATCTCATTTATACAGCTGGACATTTACTGAGGCAAATGTGAGTTAAGCACCTTACCCAAAGGTACAGTAGCAGCGTCCCAGCAGGGAATTGAACCAGCAACCTTTGGCTTACAAGCCCTGCTCCTTACCACTATACCACACTGCTGCTTACATGTATAACTGTATACATCTGGCATTCAAACCCTCAGCTGTCATCCTATAAGCCTAGCACCTTGACCACTACTTCATATTGCTGCAGTGGAGAAAGCAGAAAGAGTTGACAGATTTCCTGTGACCTTATTTTTGGTGGGGGGGAAGTATGCCAGCATGAACTTTGTGTCCTTCCTGCCTCCCCCATGCCCACCCATATGGCACTGCCAGGGGGGAAAATCCAAGAGGCGAGCCATGACTCCTCCGCCGTGGTGGCGGGAAAGACAGAGACAGAGCACAGAGGAGGGCAGAAGGGAGGGGGTGCAGATTCACATATTTGGAGAGAGAGAGGAGAAAAAACAACCTTACAGGCTTAGTCCATGTGTGTGCGTGTACCCTCTGACTCCCCTCTCCCTGAGACAGAACAGCGCTCCCTGGCTCCCTAATCCTTCCTCACTGACTCAGTGAAGCGCGTTAAAGCTCTATAGAAACGGTCTTTGCTGAGCGTCAGCACGGTAATCTGGCTTGACAGCGCCGCTCTCCGTGCTGACCCAGGTCTTGGAGAAGGCGCAGTTAAAGGTATTTGCAGCACACCAAAGGGCCTGTCTGAGCTGCAGTGCGGAGAGGCGCATTGCTAGTCCATGGGCAAGTGATATTCCGGTTTGACAGCCTTCACATTCTTCAGCACTTGTCCACTCTGGCAGGCGTGGTCTCCAGTCAGGCCGTGGAACCTCCTGGCCTACAGGCCACATTCTTTGTCAGTATGTTCCTGTTTTTAAGGAGGTGGTCACAATGTAGCAATTCTGTGCATCCTTTTTTTTTGATGAAGTGATCTCTTGTGTTGTAGTCCTGACTGTGTTAATGTGATTTCACGGAACTGTGGCGCTGGATTTGTAGAGTATGTCCAGCAGCCAGGTCTGGGGAGGTATGGAAATCTCCTGGATGTATTGTCTTCCAAGGAGACTAATAAAGAAAGAGAGAGGGAGGGAAAATGAGAAAAAAGAGGTTTATATATGTGTCTGTGTATATGTATTATGCAAATGATATAATTCTTGTTAATGTTACCATATAGAGCTCAAGAGGGAGGATGTGAGGGGTGGCGGTCGGTTTCGCTCAACATTCACTCTTTCCTGTGATGCACACAGACACGTGTGGGTCACAGACAAACCAACTCCCTTCTACGCCAGCCAACAACGAAGAAAAAAACCCTAAACCATTCAACCATCAATTCACTCAGAGGGCAACTTCGATGTCACACAGGTCACCAAGAGGGACGTCTTTTGGCAGAAGAAAGGGTACATTAGTGTCAAAGGTGAACACGCTCGTGAAAGCGACGCTCTGTGAGCGGCGCAGCGAGGGGTGTTGCCGGACATCTTCGGAATGCACCCGATGGTCTGGAAGGAGGGCTCTCTCTGGCAGCTGCCTGTGACATTACTCATGTCTGGACCTTCAGCACTGATTCAGGGAATATCACTCATATTCCAGGAACACTGAGAGAGGGGTGGAGCGACTCGATCGTGTGTCGTTTGTTTCTTCGAGCAGCTCGCATGATTTCCATCTGGGAATGTAGTAATCCTCCATATTAAATGCATTAGAGAGTTTCCATGCTTTCAACTGTATCAGCTTTTGCGCTGATTATCATAGCCATATTAGAAGGTTGGAGTCTGTCCTGTTGAATTTGCTGGCCGCTCTCCAGTGTGCAGCGTGCAAAGGAATGCTGTGTCTGTTAGCAGCTGCGGGATGAAGTGGACATGACCGCCACCAAGATAAAGCTCTGGATGCTACCCATCGATGAAGCTAGCATGCTACAGTAGTCACATATGTAGGCCAGCCACAGTGTGACATTAGTTAAGAGTAATTTTTTTATGTATACAACACATGCAGTTTTGAAGAGCTTTCAAGAATGAACATAGCCAACTCACAGGCAATGCCTCTGTAACCTCAAAGCCCTTTCCTGTAGCCACAGACTATAATTTATTGCAAAACCCTCAGCTGTAATGCACAGGTTATGCAGCCCACACATTGTAATATTTGAACCCCATCTGGCACACAGCCAGTCTATAAATTATTCTTCAGAACGAGTAATTATTCGAGGTGAGCACATCAATCCAAAGAAATCAGTGAGTGAGAGAATTCAATATCCCTCGCTTGACCTGAAGTGGTTAATTTATAAAACATTGGCGGGGGTCTGATGCTGCTGTACATGCAAAATCTGGCTGTGCACTTACATGGAAGTGGTTTAAAAATAAATTGCTTTCTTTACCACATAAAATATCTTTGTTTTTCTTGCTGTGAATAAGAGTGCTCTCTGCCTTCAAAGACAATAGAATCTCTCAGTCAAGCTTATAGAACATGCATCATTTGTTAAAGAGTATAATTACATGGGCACATACATGATAATTCAGTGCGAAACCTGATAACACACTAAGGAAGTTTGATACAGACTTCCAGTACTCTTCTTTGAACCTTTTCTTATCCATTCATTACATTTGCTAGTAATTTGAATATTAAGAAGCAAGCCGAGCTGCCAAGGAGATTTGCCTGTGAGACCTGCTGATGAAGAGATATGTTCTTCTAGGCTTTCAGGGTTAGCACATTCTTATGAGTGTCTCCAGCAGAACTTTGAGTTATGGTATTTTTATGGATATATGTGATTACTGGTGTTGGTGTACATAAATATACCTATACACTTTCGCATGTATTTATATTTTTGCCTAGATGTAAGCATTTGAGTATTGATTTGCATGTGAGATTGCAAGTGTCTGTTTATGCATGTGTGCACACAAATGTGAGTGTGTCAGTGCGAGGGTGTATGTGAAAGTGTGTATACATGTCTGTTTGCATGTCTGTATATATGTGAGTGTGTGTAGGTGTTCCTGCATGGGTGTGTGTGTGTTTGCATCTGTGTGGTTCTAGCTTGTGTGTGCGTGTGTCTGTGTTCCTGCATGGGTGTGTGTGTGTTTGCATCTGTGTGGTTCTAGCTTGTGTGTGCGTGTGTGACTATGCCATAGGCTTGGCATGAAGTCTTCTGATAGGTTTCCTGCCTGGGCCGCAGGGAAACTGGAACCAGATCTCTTTCGATAGACCCAAGGCTGACGGAGCACACAGGGGAGGCACCTGTGTGAGTCCACCTGCTGAATTCACTTTTTCCAAGACGGAACTACCTCTGTATCAGTCTCTCTTCCCGCAATGCAGGGCACAAAACTGCAGCCGCTTGCGGCCACCGAGATTGTTCCATTGACTTAGGACACCTGCCATAACTTTCTCCCTTCCCCTTTGAGGGCGCGCTGAGCAATTACTGCCGTGAGTCACTTCCTGTATCTGGGTCTTGGCAGAATTCCACCCGGCCGCGGGATGCGGCCCAACCTCACAGGCCAGAAAACAGATGTCCTCAGCAGCTAATCATTCAAGCATGTTTTTCTGAAAATAAATAATAAAACAAGCCTGCCTCCTACTGACATTTATGCCGAGCATATCTGAGAAAGAAAAATGTTCCAGAAATCAAGTCACACAGAGATAAATGTTTATTGATCATGAAAATAAATGAACAAATAAATAAGGTGCATTGCAGTCACTGACTGTGGAAGGAATAACAAGTAACCACAATATGGTACTCAATAAAAGCTTCAAATGAGGGGCTACTTCAACATATTATACACGAAATTACTGTAGGTACTGTGGATAACAATATAATATACAAATCATAAAACAATTGAAATGTGTAACTCTCTAAGGTACTCTAAGGTTATATAACGTAATTAAAACCAATCTACAGAAACATGGTGATTCAGAGGAATGGGCTGGCAGTCTGGATTCACCAGTGCTGGTGGAAGCCAGGAACACCCCTAACAGATGAAAGTGAGGCCTTTTGTCTGGTACATCTTTATATCCGACATATCTATATTTAACCAGGAAGGTCAGTTAAGAACTCATTTCCCTTTTACAGAGACAGCTGGAAGGGAAGGGAGTGTCTTGCCAATCACTTGTAGGAGAAATGGTTAGGTTGCCAGATTGAGAGAGCCAGGAGAACTTGACCTCTGGCACCCTTACTCTTTCAGTAAGCACACTGAACTCTTCAATGAGTGCTGCTAGTTTAATGTCCCACCCAAAAACCATCACCTCCTATATCACAGTGTCCCCATCACTGCACACAGCTATCAATGGTCTTCTTGGTTCAGGGAGATAACCTCGCTTGCTGGCCCACAAGCACCACTTCCAGCAACAACCTGGCTCCCCATCGAGGTCTCCCACCCAAAAAACTAAAGTCTTGACTCATTTAGTGTCAGCCATCAGGGTAGCAGGCAGCTGGCTAAATATCTGCATGTCTTCTCCAGACTACACAGCTGTTGCTTGGAAAAAGCAAATGTCCTTCACAGCTTTCCTTGGCTTCAGCTCTGGCTTTCTCCTTTACAGTAGATGTAGCTCGCATAGAAAGCCAGTCAGTTGCCAAGGGCACATAGCCAATGAATATTAAGGGGGAGGGGGAGGTAGGGGGGATATGAGGATGTGGGACACGTCACGGTGACACGGCATCAGACAAACGGCCACATCCTCAAAGGAAGTTTAACTATGGGCTATCAGGATAAAGCCCCGTCTGAGGGGGAAACATGGCCACCGATCCCACGCTACACATGGGGGCTAACAAAGGCTCTGCGACTTAACGGCGAATAAAGGTCCTTGATTGTTGAAGACAATGAAAGCAGCGTTGGCTCCATCATCAGAAAGCCCACCCCTAAACTCGAGAATATCTGGAAGGAACATTTTTTTGTTTGTAAGCAGCAATGAAAAGTACATTAAGATACACTTTCCAAAATAATTTGCACCATTCCTCAGGATGGAAAGCAACAGGATGTGGGACTGTCATGTGATTTTGATAAAGCAAAGCGACTCCATGTTTGGCCTCACTGACTAACTGCACAATTGGTGAACAATGTGGAATATTCATATCCACTTCAAAGATGCTATTGTTAACAGCATCCGGTCCTGCAGGAACATTTAACTCCATTCCCCTGGGGACCATGGCATCTTGGATATTATCACCAGATATCTCGCTCCAGCGTTACTTCCAGAAGAGGTTCCATTTGGTAACAGGAGGTTCAGGTGCTATCTGCATTTCTGTTTTGAACCCACGCCCTTCTCAAGAATGTTCATCACGAGCCAGCCAATTAGACCACTTGTAGCTTCTGCTATGGGAGACAGTGAATATTCTGTGTGACTTACGTTGAGTTGTTGGTCCATATATAAAATACTTGCCTCTGTGTTGTCTTCAGTGAGCCTTCTCCCACTGAGTTAATGTCATTGAATCATTATGTGTGTCTGACCTTTGGACACTAGGTCATGGAAATGCATGCAGATACACAATGAAGTTCGCTAGTGAGGAGTGATGAATCAAGGGGTCTGGCGACAGGAAAACACAGCACTATCCTCAAAAGACAGCACTCAACAAAGGAGAACAATGTGTAGACAGGAGACACACTGATATGTACAGAGGGATCCACTTTTGGCCTTTGGTTGCTCGAAAACTATGTTTGAAAAGCAATAACCTGTGTTTTGGATGTAAGCTGGAAGGCGTTAGGTCCTCCTCCGTAGATCAGGACAGTCTTATAATAAAAGTTGGACATGCAGGTTCTGCCCCTTTGGAAGTTATATTTCTGTAGATTCCTGTTTATTTTACATGTAGTATCGCAATGTGTTTTGGATTCTGTGATCTAGTGAATGATGTATGGTAGTATACTTGCCTTGTCTAGTTAGTTTGTATAAGTTAACTTGTGGTAGGGCTTGAATAGTATTGAATAGTGTTGTTAGCCTGGCCTGATGCTGTTGCTAATTCAGCTTGAATGGATACGCTTATATTCTTTTGTGCTGGAACTCATTTTAGATAAGAGCATATGCTAAATGAATGTAATGTAATATAATGTAGCTCTGCGATCAGGTGACACTTCATCTAAGGATCGACTGCTGCCTGCAAGCTCACTGCCCTGTGTTGAACACACGCTCACGTGCATGAACAGTCATTTACGCTGGGGCACCAAGCTCAACCGTGCTGCTCTGCATGAAGGCACATGCACAGGCATGAGCTTGCAATTATATACTGTACCATATGGACACTCGTAATGGGTAGCAATCAGCAGAATGCAAACTCAGCAACTGAGAAAGGAAAGCCAGACAGCCTACTGCAAAATCTCAGCTTTTTATGAATCGTCTGTGCCTGCAGGAACAACCATGAGATGAGCATGCCTCTCGCTTACGTTGTTATGGCCAGTGTACTCAGAGTAACCCTAACAAACATGAACATGCTGCCAGCCAGGGCCAGTTTGACTGAAAAGGACATGAACAGAGACAGGCCTGGCATGGGTGTGTGTCTTTCTGGCAGAGAGAAAAGCTCATGTGCCCAGCACCCACTGAGTCACAGTCCCTGGTGGGGGAGGGGGGAGGGGGTTCGCGCTGAGTCGTAATTAAAAACACGCTCCTGCTCCATCGCTCCTGTCAATACGGACGCCAGAAGAGCTCACCCGTGTGTGTGTGAGGACAAACAGCCCCGGGCCCTCGTAATGTTGCCCCTTTACACAACAAAAAATGACTGTGGAAATTTTCCCCAGGAGGAAACGATCACAGAACAGACCATTGAAATGCCCCCTCCCTGTATGGATCATACTATCATGCTACCTATCAATTCATGCTTGTGGACAAACTGTACAGTACGTAGATTCCCGCAGAGAAGAGCACATGCTCGGTTGGGTCGGTTACCACAGCTACAAACTCTGTCAGACATTTTCAACACAATTATTGTATTTTAATTCGGAAAATTAATTGTGCCAATTTTCATTGCATATTCAATTAGGTTAGCTGTATTCCAATAAAGAAGTCAATTTGAAACTGTCGCCACTCCGGTCTCTGCATATGGCAGGGCAGACTGGGTACCAGCTGTCTGGCCCACTGCTTCCTGGCAGAGATGTACAGTTTAGTCCAGGTCTCCGACTTGGTCAGAGACAGCCAGCACTCCTCCTCCCCAGTCCCCAGAGGTACTTTAGAAATACATCTGAGGAGAGATTAGTGTTACTACACTGTTAAACACTCCCTCCGTGCTCACAATCCTCTTCCCGCATTGTTTTTTTTTTTTTTTCTGCGGGAGATTTCAGTCTCTCAGTGAGCTTTGTCAGGCCAGATTCTCCTTCCACCAGGAAAAACATGCTCACTGTCCATTGTGTTAAATGTCAGACTGCACTTCTAATGTTAAATGAGAACGAAATTACATGTATATAACATGCAATTTTGTCCAGGTTGTGATTATACTATTTTAGGTTTAACAAAGAAAAGTTTTCTAAGGATTTTGATGAGGTTGTAACGCATTAGTGATAGTGCTGCTGTTTCTTCCCATCTCAGCGCACCTCTTTCTGTGTTTTAGCGACTCCTAGAGGTCATTGGACCAATAAGCAATAATTGAAAACCCCTCATTTACAGTGATGAGAGAGGAAGTGTCTAAGTGGATAAGGTGAGGTGAGCAGCCTCTGTGGGGGGTGGAGGATGAGATTGAGCTGGCAAAGAATAGCAGAGAGACTCTGACCTGGCAGCTAATTGCATTCCTAAAGTAGGAACAATCTCAGTGGAAATGCTGACATGAGACCAGCGTCTGAGGTGAAGACAGACACCCGTGAGTTAGAGCGGCCGGGCAGCACAGGTCACATTGAGGCTCCTTTCACTCACACACACACACTCACACACACACAAACATACCTACACACACACACACATATGCATACCCATGCTCACACACACACACACACACACATACATACACACACACACACACACATATGCATACCCATGCTCACACACACACACACACACACACACACACACATACACACACACACACACACACACACACACACACATATGCATACCCATGCTCACACACACACGCACACACACACACACACACACACGTATGCATACCCATGCTAACACACACACACACACACACGCATATATGCATACCCATGCTCACACACACACACATGTACACACACACACACAAACACATTCATGCATGGATGCTCACATACATACATGCAGAGCGGCCAGGCAGCACAGGTCACATTGAGGCTCCTTTCACTCACTCACACACACTCACACACACACAAACATACCTACACACACACACACATATGCATACCCATGCTCACACACACACACACACACACACACATACATACACACACACACACACACACACACACACACATATGCATACCCATGCTCACACACACACACATACACACACACATTCATGCATGGATGCTCACATACATACATGCATGTGCTCACACACAGGCGCACGCTCACAAATAGTATTACACACAGAGACACAGCGTAACATACACACCGATACACACATACTGTGTAACACAGATATGTAAATACAGGAACAGAAAATGATCTCATACAGTACACACAAAAACAACATTGAACTCTATGAAATAGTTACACATACTCACACAGTCTTACACACACATTATGTTATTGCCATTTAGCAGATGCACTTATCCAGAGCAACTTACAATTTTATCTGTTTATACAGCTGGATATTTACTGATGCGATTATGGGTGAAGTACCTTGCCCAAGGGTACAACAGCAGTGCTCTAGTGGGGAACTGAACCAGCACCCATTTGGTTACAAGCACTGGTCCCTAGCACTGTGCCACACTACTGCCCTACATACACATCACACAAACATAGCTTTCCACCTCTCACTCACATACGCAAGCACAAACCTAATATTGCAAAGAACAGCCTGATGCAATTCCCATAAGCACTATGTGTTTACTATGATCTTACACAATTTTCCTCACAAGGTGGCGCTCTATCCTTCCATCCAGCCTGACCCCCAGCATGGTCAGCCAGACCGGCTCTTTAGGGGAGCCACTCCATTATGGTGAGGATTATAGCCTCTACAAAAGCACACCAAATTAAAGAGCATCATCTCCCAATATGGGCAAACAGCCTACTCCATACTGATAGCGTCAGGCTGGCAGCGATCCCGCCTTGGAGGAGCAGTCCCAAATGTCTGATCAACTTTTCGCTCCTTTTGTTTTGTTGCGCGCTTGTCAGGGGCTGCCCATGTGCTCCTGGCACTGGCCCAGCGTCTGGAGTGGCCGAGCATGCTGGGAGAGTCAGCAGAGGTGGAGGGGGGGGGGGGGGGGGGGGGGCTCCCTGTGAGCTGGCCTCATCCTGCTTGTGCACTGAGCTGAGGGCTCGCTTCAACAGGAGGGGAAGAAGCCACTCGGAGGGTCCCGCGCTGAGCGGGGAGCGTACGTACCAGGGTAAAGCAGGCCAGCTAAACACAATGCAAAACTCATGCAAAACACAAAAGGCTTCACGCACATGCGTTCCATTATCTTTTGTGATCAGGATAAAAAAACCCAGCAAATTCCGACTGTTTCCCTTGGCATTTCACTCATGTTTCACATTATGGGAACTTGAATCATAAAAGGGGGGGAATCTTCCAAGACAATATTCGACATTCTGAACCCTTTTCCATTGGAACTTCTTTCTTTCGCTAAACGGCTATCAAATTCTGGCCGTTCGGCAGCCCGCAGGAGCGAAACGCTGCTGTTGCGGCGAAGCAGCAACAACATTTTAGGATTCAGAATGCGCCGGTGTCCAAAGCAGAATGCAAAGCGAGTCTGGCACAGGTCTGAAAGGCCGATTGTCTCTGGAGCGGCGGCGCGAGTGCCAGGCTGCTGGCATGGCCCTCCGCGGTGTCAGATCTCTCCAGGTGCTCATCCCCCGACCTCTGCCAGCTCCGCGACACCAGGCTGGCGCGGCTGGCACCGGCGGGGTCTCGCGCCCCCTCCCGCCGGGCGGCGGGCTCTTGGCTCGGGAACACTGGCTCCGGCACCGCGGGCACAGCGTGCTGCGGGCAGACTTCTTATGGCGCACCGGCTCCGAGCGCCGTGGTGCCATCGCTCTCGCGTTGAGTCACCGGGGCCCTATGCCAAGGGCGGGCCCGGCTTTCTGTGGGGCGGGAGGTCCCCTTCCCCGAAATGTGGCCTCGCCCAAAATGCTCTCTCTGTAAAAGTTTAGGAGAACACCGCACTGGTTTTTACTTATACATTTTAAATATGATGAAATGGTGTGATGTGGCACTGAATCTGAGTTAAAGAAGTACAAAGGCATAAAACTCCTTACAGGGCATTGAGGTGCATGCATTTCACGATGGATTAAAATAGGCTAGCCTTATAGGAACTGAGTAAAGCTTCTGAATCTGTTCTGATTTGGGGGCATAAAGAATCAGAACACAATGATTCCAAAATGTGACTTACTCATTGCTCTAACATGATAAATAAGAACACTTTCTTCGCATGCAGTTGTTGATGATCAGAAAGCACCTGAGGCATGGGCCTTTGATAATCTCTGGTACAGACGAGTCTATCCTACACACGTGCATTCTAACAAAATGCCATGGGGCATGTAGAACGGCCTGCAGACAGAGCGCATACATTTGACATATGGAGCATTGTTAGTTTCTTTGAGAGCTGTGAAAAGAGGTTGTCTTCTGTGTGCTATGTGTTGCGGTACTCAGTGTTTTGTTGTGTGCTGTGCAATGTGAATGCTGGATTCCCACTGTGTGGTGTTCTTTTTATGGGTGACCCCCCACCTACGACAATGACCACAAGGGAGGTGCTGGTGTCACCTCTCATTACCCTCTCTGCTGGGTTGTGTCCACACAGGTAATCAACCTGTGGGTGTGGCAACTGAAAATGGTGGGCCTGTCCTGGTGTTTTGTAGCCATTGTAACACATCAAAGTAACAGTGACTCTGCACTGGCTGCCTGCTTGTGCATCTGTGGGGAGGGCAAGATAGCACATCTTTTCTTTGTTGCGAAATCCTCAAGAGGTTCAGCTATTAAAATATAATAGGACTGACAGATCAATTCATCAAAATCAATGCAAATACATAATCCATATTTTATGGTGGGTGGCATGCCTGACTGAAGCATAGCTTCTTGTAAATCAAATTATTTTTAGTTATTTGGACTTGTTCTTGACACAGTAATTTGATTTCAAACTTATTTGAACCACTTTCTTAGTGCAGAGGCTGTCATGCCAAAACATTTTCTGAAACTTTTTGTAGTTGTAACAGTTTTTACAACACAAATGATAATATTTCATAATTTTATTTGTACAATCACCAAGACACATTTTGTCTGTTCTCAAGAGCTCATTATCAACAAAAATGTACTTTCTATTCATCTGTGAAATTGTTTAGCTGTGGTACATTTTTTTGTGCAAACTCATACAGCTTTCATTGTGGTTACACCAAAACAAGATGAGCAAACTTTTCTTCAAAAGAACACCACTTGAATGCTGTTTCCATGAATAAAAGCTAGCAATTCAAGGACATAAAGGCTGACACAAAAATCAATTTGTGTCCCAATCAAACTGCTCATTGCTCCCTGAACAAACCATTTTGTGCCCACTGTGAAACAAAACTGGTGTGATTAAAGGTGTAAATGTAGCTTGCATTTTCCTATGACTTATTTCTCATTGCCCATATCCTGCAAGCAATTTTTATAACAAAATTCCCATGCTGAAATCAAAGCCCTAGACAGAATGCAACAAAACAGCCAGGTTTATAAGGGACACAGTAATCAAGCTTTTCATGCTAAAGAAGTGATTTGCCGAGGGCGATGCATAGCTTATCACCTACGAAGTTCTATCAGTCAAGTTGTGGATAACTGATCTGGACATGAAATCAACGCAGCCAATAAAAGGTTGATGGGCTCATTTGAAAAAGTAATTTTTCATCATAGCTGCAGCCAGTGAATGTCAGCTTGCAGTGAGGGACATGTGGCCAGCACTGATGAGTAGTATGATTAGAAATCAGTGGAGGTGGCTGCTGGCATAACTGTCTCACCTCCCATTCCCCATCTAACCCTAATGTTCCCTTATCACAAGAACACCTAGCTTTCTTCACAATGGTGTTTTAGCCAATCATATAGTGATTCCCAAACTGACATCATCAGTATGTGTTTGCTAGTGCCTGCAGGCAAGAACAGCAGGGAGCCTATTGACTGAACATGCAAGCACAAATTTGAGTAATTTAAAAACACTGCTATTGTGATAAAAATGAAGACCACTATTTGGTTTAGAAATTGTATGCGCATGAACAATAGACAAAAAGCTAAAAAGTGAAACTTTCTTTAAGGAGAGTGAGATGTCAGGTAATTTACACACACACACACACACAATTGACATTCTAGTTTTAAACAATAATTTCTTGAAACAATATCATAGGGATCAAAAGCACTTTTGAATTCTGACATTATAATGTTATTTCTACAAAGAAAATAAATATGAAAGAAATAAAGCAAAGAAAGAGAGACGACACAACAGAGAGTGCTGCAGTCAAAATAGTTTTCATCTAGGTATATCTAATTAAAATCCAAGCTAAATGCGCATATAGGCTACGCTGTTGACCTGTACACATGTTGCGTTTTTTTTCAGAGACAGACGACACACTGTCTTGCACATCACAATATAATATTGGAAGATTGGCATTTCACAAGCATATTTTCTTGTTGCAGAAAAATACAGTTAAATACACATTCATCAATAAAATTAACTCGGGACATTGCATAGTTTTATCAGTTGCGTCTAGTTTTACTCAGGTCACCTAAACTACTATTCCCGACAGCTTTCCGCTTTACTAAATTACGTTTCATTGACGCAATGACGCCACTCCTCGACCCGATCAGAGCTGTCTTTGCGCCTGGTAGCCGATCCTGGATCATTTTGTTCCTAACCTAATCCATCCTTACACATCATGTGAAAAAATACTGTACTGATTCAGAGTCAGTATTTGGAGGGGCAGATCCTCTCCACCTCCGTCAAATATCCGCCCCCGAATGACCCGCCTCCTCTGTTGTTCGTTTTCTATCTCGAATCGTTTCCTTCTGGTTTTACCCAATCGTGGCCGAGTTTACTGCCACTGTACCCGGCGGCTTCGTCGTCACGCCCTAACATCAAACTCCCTGATTGGCCAGCCATCTGCTTGCGGTGAGGTGACGGTGCTGTTGGCAGCGAAGGAACGAGGGAGGGGGAACCCGAATGGAAGCCATCGGCGCAGCGAAAGCAAGTCAATCGAGTTTGAAATTGACAAATTGATAACAATAACTACAGTTTAACTTTAAAAACAAACTTTATTCTCGACCTTGGTGCCGCGATATTTTAAGCACTGTTCGAAGGTGCTGCATCTGGCTTTGCTGGAAGTAGTTGCCTCCTTGTTTATATTTTTGCGAGCGAGCTTGAAGGAGGCCCAGTCGGGTGCAAGTGGACAGAAGCGGCCGCCTCGGAGTGTGAGTTGAGTGGTTCGGCCTGTTAGAGCGCCAAGTAAGTAATTTACTGTCGATGTTGCATGCCCAATGTAGTAGTAAAATATATTTTACAGATAACTATAGCTTAGTGTCACCAGGAAGCTATCTAGGTAGGCATTGCAGGCATCGAGGTTGCTAGCCAGTTGGTTGCTAACTGGCTTGGTGGCTGGCTAACAAGCAAGCATTCAGCGATTTTCGTCGGTTGAGGCTGCAATCGGGTGTCGCTAGTTGGCTAACGCGGTAGCTAACAAATAATGGTGTCGTCGATATGAATAAATATACGACATTGTGAAATAACACCAAAGTACACGTATAACAATTAATTCGTAATTTAACTAATCAGAGGGATTGCTTTAGCCAGATAATTTTTGTTTGATATGATAGCTAGATAGCAGTTAAACAAGCTATCATATTTATTGAACGAACGTTAGCTAGCTAACGGCTGCTGTCTTGTAATCGGACCATTTATGATGTTAATATTTACACTATGTCGTAGTATTGGTTACTGGCTAACTATTTGAAACAGTATCTGAATCAGAGCTGTCATTTATGGGATTAAAGCTATACTTATGTGGCTAATTAGTTAGCTAGCATGCAGCCTGCATGAAGTACCTAGCTAGCAAATTAGCCAACATCAGATAGCTAGCTATATATCCTTTTAACTACGCTAGCATCTCCTTTTGCAGTGTATTGACGGAAAATGCCACTGGAACTGAGCTATTGTGTTACATTGTGCGCTACGCAAGGATTTTCTGAATGTCCTAACTAGTTAAACCGTTAGCTAGTGTAAAACACTCTAACGTTATCATCGGCTGGCTAAGCCAGCTAGCAAGCGTTGGCTGACTAACAGAAACCATGTTAGCTACTTAGCGGAGCTATCAAGCTAATTAAGCAATCAAACTGTTTTGGGGAAATATCTGGCGAACTCGCAAACAGGATTATTTAAAAGTTAGACATCTTGCGCTAGTAATGTGTGGACTAAATCTTTTTTTCAAGAAAACTAGAAACACAGCGTTAACGTCAACTAGCGAGCTAAACGGATAGTGTGTTTTAATGCGTTCAATGAACTGCGGTATAATTGTCCTTAAACTGTTTACGTGTAGTTGGTAACACTAGCCGAGTTGTTCGCGACAGAGTAAAATGTGACTTGTAGCTGCGTAGCTAATGTTTACACGGCAAGTCCGTTGTTGATTTTTTTACGCATGCGTTATGTAACGTCAGCTAACCGGGCAGCGCGAGCTAGCTAGCTGGACCTGAAAATGGTTCTTCGCTGCTGTCGCTGCGTAACGGTCAGATGAGACAGTTTTTACAGTGTGGAAACGTGTGGTCAAAACAAGACCTGTTCAAATTGAACAAATTGCTGGGTATGAATGGCCGTTAACTTCACTAAGCGATTAAACAGAAGCAGAACAGTAGGTCTGTTATAGCCAGAATGGAGTGCAGGACTTTTTCTGATGTGTTATTAGTTTTCCCATGGTTTATTAACAAGTTAACTACTCTTACTACTATGTTAGTCAAATGATTTGTGTCATGGAATTGGTCGGTTAGAAAATAGGTTAATGGTGCCTGGCTAGCTAGCATTTCATTAATTTCTTCTGGGTATTTATATGTAACTCATAAGATTTAGTATGGCAACCATCCGTAGCAAGTCACACATTCAGTGATATCATGTAATACAGCAAAGGAGTCATAAAATAATAGCTTGAGTACTAGATATTCCAGACCCGTTTTAGCACCCTTTTTTAGCATGAAGATGAAAGTTGCCAACAGATTTAACATAGTCAACTTTCATGCTCATCTGAAAGCCTTAGCAAGCAGCTCTTTTTTCCCCCCTAAATGGAGTAAATTGTAGGACTGTAGCTGTATTTTCACAGCAGCTGTGGGATTTTCCAGTGCATAAGTACCTTGGAGGTCTTCCCTGCTACCTTAGTGAGTCTAGAAGGAGAGTAAACATATTTCAAGATTAGTGTAATTAGGTGGTTTTTGCAATTGGAAGTGTGTATTTGTAGTGTTGCATTGTTTGCAGACAAAAAAGCAGACCGGACCCTGAAAATATTGAATTACTTAAAGCTGTTTAGGTTTGAAAATGTAAGTTAAAATATAGGCATTGGGCCTATGATTCTTTGAACTGAAAGTGAGCAAGGTTTTGTGGAAGTGGGAAATAAAGTGCAATATTAAGAATCTGCAATAGTACGCATCCATGGAAGTTCACCATACTGCCCATTGTTTTACAAAGTCAGTCCACTGTGCTATGAGGCCCACTGGAGCAGTTTTCCAATATGTACAAATTAGTACAAATCAAAGGACAAGAACCTTGAATCCCAGAGGAGGCGTGATTCATGACGCTTTGTTTTACTAGAGAATGTAATGTGTCAAACAGCATTTCTGTTGTGAAATGGCCATCTTGCTTGATTTGGAATCGATTGTCTTTATCAGTGAGCATCTATTATTTTTCTTTAAGGGAAAATCCAAACATAAATGTTTCATAATATCTTTCATAAAGTGCTGAAGAGTTCACACCCTCCCACCTAGTTTCGCATGTTTGGTGCTGGGATTCTTTTGCTGTATAGAAAGACTGATATAGACTTTAGTGAATAAGAATTTTGTTTTTTTGTTTGTCAATTTTATAGCAGATGAAAAGTTAACAAAATTCATATATAATATATGTATATGTATATATATTCATTTTTCATATATATATATTTTTCCCCACTCCCACACAACTTTTGTAGTCAGCAGTTTTACATTAGACTCATCCCAGTGTTGGGTTAGGTGAATGCAATCCTCTGATACAGTCACTTTAAACACTACAAGTCCCACATTGCACCTGGAGGCAAGCATTGAGCAGAGGATTGGCACATCCCCGTGATGCTGTCTTGAATACCTCATAGCCACCTGAACATTTAGTTGCTTAGCAGATGGTCTTATCCACGGGTTACAAGTTATCCATCCATGCAGGTGGATATTTCATGTGGAATTCTTAGCGAAAGTACCTTGCCCAACAGCACAACAGCAGTGTCACAGAGGTGAATCAATTTGGCAACCTTTGGGTTACGAGCCCTGCTACATACTACTACATCACGCTGCTGCCCGAGTGAACACTGTGACTGTCTGAGCCATCATGAAACCCCTGCTAAAGTATGTTACTGACTGCATTTTGCTAGTAACAATTATGTAAAAACCCCTGAAATTTCAGTTATTCACCCTCCAGTTTGAAACAAGGCTAGAGAAGTTGGTGCAGGGGCTTGAATAAGTTTCTGTGTCAGCAAACAGCATCTCCCTCACAAAGGGGAAACACTCATTGATCTACTTGTTAACAAGCCTAAATCATGCATGCCAAGCTGGGTGCAAGCTGGGTGGATTTTCATTGAATTACCTCTGAAGGTCGAATGCCAGTGCCATCCTACACACACCTTGTCTTGACTGTTTATGGTCATAAATTCTATTTGTTCTTGTTACCCCCAACTCTGAGGTTTCCCCATGAAATTCTTCTACTGCTCCTGTCCCTAGATGCCCCTGTTACAGCTGTTGGTGTGGAACAGAGGTGATCGGCTTGTATGGTACAAAGAGAAAGCGATTCTTGGGTACAAAAACTGTTCTAACTCAGCGGTACATTAGATTGTCAGTTTTCAACACCCGTTGTCCAATCACAAAATCGTGTCCAATCACAAAATTGTGTCTGTGTGAACTGTAAACGACCCAGGGAAAATCTGCTGCGATTAACTTCAACTGTGGGCGTCTTTTTCATGCATTGCACACTCAACACTTGATCTGAGCCTTATATATGACTTGCCTTAGCAGGTCATAGTTCATTTTGATTTTGAGTCTGTGTGTAGTGAAGCATACTCTGTACACCCTTCACACACCAGGCCCTGCATTCATTGCACATGTGTCTCTCTTGTGTCATTTATTCTTGCCTAAAATGCACTGACAATTTTACATATTTGTTTTAATGATGGGTGTGTTCAGTAACATGGTACCCTTGGCTTTTGTGATGTAGGGGGGTCTGATATTTAAATATTCACCTATTTAGAGTATTTTCTTCAAGGTCGGTGTATCTTTGAAAGCGATATGTAGGTTTCAGACTTGTTTTGGACACATTGAATCTACAGTTGAGGGGCAGTATGGGCATCCATTCAGAAAAATAGTCTTTGAAATCAAATATTTAATTATTACGTTACTAATTTGCTCTGTCTCTTTAAATGCAGCCTCCCAAGGTTGTTTTTCTGTGACAGTGGTATAAGCGTCTGCACTTCTCTAGTTAATTTATTGCAGTCTGTAGTATCTTGCATTGATCAATGCACAGTATCTGTGGTGTCGCTGTAGGAGACAGGAAGAGAGGAAATCAAGTAAGTGACCAATCATTAAAGATGGGTTGGGCCAGGGGTGTATCCCAAGTTAGCTTTATGTCTGTCTAAAATAGTATCTTTTCACTTCAGAGTAATGTAGTGTTTTGTGGGGTGGACAGTACATGACAACATCAACAAGAGGAACATTAACTTGGAAGCTGGGCCTCTTACTAAAACATTAATGTTTAGACTGGTCAGATGACATGACATCTTTTTATCTCATCTTTAAACAATGCAAGTGCTGTGTCACTTAAAATACTGCAAAAGGTAATACATCTTGCTCTTTGTAAAATGACCAGAATATTTACCACATGAAATGGACATCGGCAGTCTCTGAAATGTGCACGTGAATTTGCTTTGTCTCATTCCCCACAGAGAATATGAAACAGACGTCACAATGACATCAAGATTTGGTAAAACCTACAGCCGGAAGGGAGGGGACGGGAGCTCCAAGTTTGACGAGGTCCTGTCCAACAAGAGGGCCACGCTCAGCACCAAATGGGGCGAGACCACCTACAAGGCCCAGCTGGGCTCCAAGCGGCCGGGCCTGAAGGCCGAGACCACCGAGGTGTCCAAGAGGCCCCGGCGCGCCGAGGAGGATGGCTCGGATGACCCCTTTGGCTTCGACAGCGACGATGACTCCAAGCCCGTCACCTCCCGCAATGTCCCCCAGCCCAAACCCTCCCCAGCCAAGCCGGCCTCCACCGAGCCGCCCTGGGCGGAGAGGCCGAGCCTGACCTCCGATTCCAACAGCTGGGTCAGCCAGCCAGCGAGCGTGGAGGCCGTGGCCCCCAGCAGGGCTACCTCCGCCCTGGACAGTGACAGGGTCACGCACAGCGTCCCCGAGGATGGCGGCAGCAGGGCCTTCAACAGCACCACTGCAGGTAAGAGCAGGATCACATGGTCATCGGTCTCTCGCTGTCTGTTCCCTCTGAGACAAGCACTCAACGACAAAAGATTCATCCACAATCCGGAGCTTGAAAGCTGTGCTATTAATCTCCATATGTGAGTGCCATTTAACATCACTGTGTTTCTCTAATGGTATGTTTCTCCATGCTGTATTAATAAGACATGCCTCACTGATCGAAGTAGCCTTTGTGTCCTTACATTATTTATTACAAAGGTCTCTGCCAGCTGCCATCCTCATGGTAGAATCTGATGGATTTGACTGGAATGCACAACATGTAGCTATAAAACTTGTCAAAAGTAAAGGTTTTCCCTAGGGTACAACAACAGTGTCCCAGCAGGGAATTGAACCAGCAACCTTTTGGTTATGAGCCCTGCTCCTTACCACTATGCGACACTGCCACTCAATAAGATTATTAACAGTGTATCATTTTAAAGCAGTATTTTAATATATCTTGTTACTACATAGTGGCAATCCATAGCAACAACATGACATGGTGTGGGAGCACTGATCTTGGAAAGCTGAGTTGTGATGTACGCTTTGAAACCATTATGGCTGCCTATTGAAAACTTGGATGGTAGTTTGAAAAACAAACGAAAGGACGAAAAAAATTGAATGTTAGTAATGGGTCCAACAGACTTGCAGGCTGGTGAGAAGCTGCTCCCCCCGCATGGTTTCGACGGGCAACGTTAACTCTAAACCTGACAGGTGGCTGTCACAGAGTGGGCCCTAATTACTCACAAGGGAGCCCCCTCGCATATGTGAGCGCAGGCTCCAGTCTATTCTCACTGGCAGTCGGCACGGCTGACGGGCGCTTAGCACTCTCAAGACGGCCCTGGCCTCCGACGTGCCAGGTGTTAAGAATTTATGTTCGTCTTTGGCATTGATGAGAGCACAGGCAGATTTTTTCCCTCTAGCTCCAGGGCTGCCGAGTCATAGGCTGTCATATTCCCCTTTTTCGTGGATTATTTTTTTTTTGTGATTATGTAAGAAAGGCGGGCAAGGCCTTGATAATGTGCCACTGGCCTGTGACAGTCTGTGACAAACGCGGTTAAGATACTCAGGGGAGTCACTTGAGTGTGGGGTGGTGTGCCGAGGCACCGGGTGTTGGGGACGATCCTCAGGACGGTAGCTGAGAGAGGACATGCAGTGGAATGTGACAGCATTGCTCAGCAGACCTTGAGCAATGTCGGCCCAGGCTCTCTTATCTCTGTTTTGGTGCAGACGGAACTTTCTGGCAAGGTCAGGCTGAGGTCTGCGAGTTTTCAGGGGTCACAGAAACTCACAGGTCCCAGAAGGGTCTGCAGGAGTGTTGAGATAATGGAGAAATCAATGCACCCTAATTAGGGGAAGTTTTTCTATCCAGGCTTTCACACAGCTAGTGTTAATACCCATTACCTCCCATTAAGGATGAAACAAGGGAAGCTTTCCTTTGAAGATTTTAATGAGGCTAATTATTTAAAAGCGTAGCCGAAACCCGAAACTCGCCTCTTCCATACACCTCAGTAACAGATGTGGTGTGAAATGCCCTGGGAATTCTGTGAGTTCTACAGAAGAATATAGGCTTTTGTAGGAAAGAGATGCATTTGTACCCCTTAATAACCAAATGGTCAAAATCCTGATGCGCATTTCTAGAAAGATGAGAAGGTCCTCAGTCACCGAGCGAGCTGCTACCACCCCCAGCTCCACATAAATTAGAGAGGGTCCCTCTAAATGAAATTCATAGTTCAGGTGCAGACAGGAATGGATAAATTCCAAACTTGCTTTCCATCTCCAGGCCTTCTCTTCGGGAAGAAGGGAATTATGACTTTGTGAAAGTCAGCATTTTACGGAGTTGAATAATACCTTGTAGGCGTAAATATAATGCTGATTTCTGAAGCATAAACAGCAGGTGGATTAAGGTAAAAATGCTCATTGCTACTCAGTCAGCTACTGCTGTGCTACTCATACTAATGTGTGGCATACTGGTGAAAACTCCGTCTA